>NC_025703.1:9095937-9136671 GCF_000633955.1 Camelina sativa | reverse complement strand
TTACCAGAATCAACCTCAATGGACCTGATCGACGGGTGTTTCATAAGACGTGGACTTGTTCCTGCGTTTAACCACATCAAAGAGAGACTTGGCGGGTTTGTGTCACCAAAGAAGTTTTCGAGACTGGCATTGCTACCAGACGAAATGAGAGAACGAGTGATAAAGACAGATATAGAAGGACATAGACAGAAGTTAGAGAAGATGAAGAAGAATAAGGGAAATGAAGTGATTAGTGTTAACCCTCGAAAGAAGTTCGTCAGAAGTAAGTGATGTCATGATAATGTACTATCATATTACACATTTGTAATTGTTGTATACAGTTTCGATTTTTCTTAATTGTCATTAGAAATTTAGAAATAAGCGTCTTCATGTAATATTTATCAATAGGATTAATAAATTAAAAAATGTACTTACTGTTTCTACAAATGCCTAGGTTCAACTTATTTATCTGTTAGATTCATGATATTTTCTTTGTTGTTAAAATCAGTGAAACTAGGTTTTCTGTAAAGATGCGTGGATTAGACGTATTTTATACATACAACAATTTTCAAAATTTTCAAGAGCGAAAGAAACACCTAATTTGGTGCGTCTTGGTTCTCGATAGGAACTACTGCAGACACTTTCCTCCTCCTAGGCTTAAGTTTTTTTAAACCAGTGGTGTTGTTCGAAGTTTCTGCAACACGTTTGCGCCTTCGTCTTTGTTTCTCCTCTGCAATGTCTTGGATCTCGTTATACGGTTCCACTTCCAACAACCTCTCCCCCCCCTCCATTGTTTGGTTCATTTTCACAAACAGTCTCATTCTCTTGTCTACATACAGCTCCTGAGCATTTCTCTAATCCTTTTCTCCGTCTCTTTGGTTGCCTCTCTGCATCTGACTTCTTCTGTCTGTATCAACAAAACAGTGAATTTGGATTCACAAAACAGTGAATTTAGATTCACAAAAGCTGTGCAATTGTGTGTGCGTGTGTGTGTAAGGAATAATCTATTAACTTACTTGGCTTTGCCTTTCTTCTTCCGGGCTACACTATCGGGTTCTGGCTCTGGAGATATATCCGGTAGTGCCAAAATAGCGCCTGTGACAAGAGCAGGTCGCTCTGATTCCCGGTCAACAAAATTACCTACAATAGCTTCTTTCCGTAACCTTCTAGCTTCTTGTAAAAGAGCCACTTGATGAGGATATAAAGTCTTCCATCTCCTCAGGCACTGATTGTCAGTACGACAAGACAGATCCGAAGCCACCTTGGACCAGCTATATCCATGTTTTGCAATTGCTACTCTCAACTTTTCATCCTCTTCCTCAGTCCACTTCCCACGATTTAATTTGGGCTCTAAACAATTTACCCATCTCTCTCGACACTGAGTCGCAGTACGTCCAGGAACAAACTGAGAAATCTTATGCCAGTTTTGAGATCCGAAGAGTGTCACAGCTACTTTCACACGTTTGTCTTCCTCTAAGCTCCATCTCCCTTTTCTTGTAGGGCGAAGGGACTTTTTCCATCTGAGTATAGAGAGGAAGGAAATCAGATAAACCATTTAAACATGCATCTGAATGCATAAACAAACACATTCTAAAATCCTAGAAAAATGTCATCAATGGGTGTATATTGAGGTTATGATAAAATCCCACATCGGCTAAACATGGACTTGATGGGTGGTTTATAAAACCCTATAGACTTTTTTTTCCCTAACAAACTAGCTCTTGAGATAATCGGACTAAAATATATTAAATTCAAATATTGGTAGATGGAGGGAAACGTACGAGGCTACCTCTTCTTAGACAAAATAGTCAAACATACTGCAGAATTTGATATCTATCTCATAAAGAAAGGAGTGAATGTAAAAGATAAAAACTGACCTATTTGAGCACTGAGGTCCAGTTCTTCCTTTTAATACATTTGCAACAGATTGCCAGTCTTTATCGCCAAATAACTCTACTGCAGCACGAAGTTGGTCATCTTCCTCTGAAGTCCATTCTTTCTTCAATATGCTTGCATTCAAGCTTCTCTGATATCGAGCCAAACATTGAAATGGGGTCCTATTTGTCCCTAGTGATACCGCAATATCCAGCCAATCTGTTAGACCCTTTTCTTCAATAATTCGGGGTAGGTTTTTGTCCTCTGCTTCAGTCCACGGACCGTGGTTAATCAATGGATCTTCCGAGCTCATCCACCTACAATGAGGCAAGTTAAATAACTGAAATCTCAAATAAGAGACAGAGTGATGGTATATGAAATGTGCACCCATAGATATGATTAAAAGCTGACTTTTCAAAATCAGAGTTCAACTAGAGGAGGAACTTACCGAGCTTCACATTCTGCAGCAGAACGGTCTTTGATATCCAAGGATTCCCAATTAATTTTCGGAAGAAACTGCCTAATCATTTCTGGTGTTATCTCAAGATTTCGGATCGATTCATTGATGGCGTCTATATCATATGTAGATCCTTCCAAATCACTGTTAAGAAATTGCGGTCAGTCAAAATAATATAACGAAAAAACTTAAAACTAATTCTGCATCTGAAGTAAACAAAGCAGCAGACTTGAGGGTACTAGGCACCAGAATATGATAGCACTTTAAAGGAGCATGAGCAAGTAGTACCTGGACTGTTCAATAGCTTCATAAAGTAGTATCTTTTGAACTTCTTGTTTTATACCTTTTGCAAGGTTTTTGTTCTCCTCAGTAGACCATTTTCTGCGTTCAACTGAAACTGGATATTTCTCTAGTGCCATCCTATAATCTGCAACACAAGGGTTTTCCGGTGGACCCAGCATCAAAGGAGATGTCTTTTTATCATTACCCTACCAAAAAAACATAGAATTTACGATAAGAAACATTTTCCATCAGAGTCAAACAGAAAACAAAGACTACAAAACAACAGCAGAGGCAAGAAAACAGATCAAAGTATTACCTCGGAGCTATCACAAGGCACAGATTTTCGTGTTGAGATTAACTCCACACGAGGATCTTTCCTCTGAACAAGTGCCAGTTTCGTTATTCTCTTGCAAGAAGCTTGAAAATCTTTTACTATTTTAACATTTTTCTTGTGTTTCTCGTTCTGCTCGATTGTTGCTTCAATTACTTCCAATTTTCGTCTAAGAAATTTCTGATACGCCCTGTTCTTCCTGATTGCATCAATAAAGGCTTGTGCAGCTTCAGGGAAAGTTGAACTCTCTGGCATAAGAGATAACTGGCTTGTCTCCATGTGGTCATGATGCTCAGCGGAAGTATTTTCATGTACATCAACAGAACGGCCATCTTGTACATCCTCAGAATCTGGCACTGTGACAATTGATTTCCCGTGATCTGGAAAGCTTTCACAAGTATTAGATCTACTCAATATTTCGCGTGAAAGTTCATTGTCCGAGTCATGTACCTGCTTTTTCTTCCCGGCAGAATCATTCATGAAATTTCCCTCCGGATCTGCAGAAGAAATGACCACTAAAGCATAAGCATATTTTCCACCTAAACTACAGGATATCAAAAGACAAGCAAGCCCACATTCTAACACACTAATTCATCATATCATCAATCAACAAACAAACATAAGAAGAGAGAGAGCTTCTAACTTATTATTCCATCAGGGACAATACATGGATGCATAAATAGACTGTCAAACCCCAAATAAAAATATGAAAACTCCGGCACCTTTCACACTGAGTGTACCTTCCAATAATGAAACCGAAGGAGAACCAAATTAATCTTACCATCTGCAAAACTATCTTAACCCACTTGAGAAGCAGAGTCTTCAGATAACCATAGAACGAACATTACCAGAAGTAACACAGAAACAATATCTAACGAAATCAGTAGCTATAACCCAAATAGAAAAAAAACCAAACAAAAGTAAAGAGAAACTTCACAATTGAGCTCACCAAAATTTGCATAAGCAGAGAACCGCCTACGAATAACACGAAGAGTTTCAAAGGCGCCATCTTCGTCTTCGTCATCATCGTCGGATAAACCAATAGGAGGAATAGGCACATCCATAGACAATGCTAATTGGCTCGTAATACTTCGAATCATCTCGAAATCATCTTCACTCTCCGAATCCGAGGGCAATGATAAACCCACGGGAGGACCACTGCTCAATTCCGCATCCTTGGACGATGCTAATTGGCTCCTAACGCTACGAAGCATCTCTAAATCGTCTTCGTTCTCCGAATCCGACGGCATCTCTCCGCCACCGCCTCCATCAGCTTCAATTGAATTGGTTTTAGCGGCGAATTGATCGGAATTAGCGTCGGAGACTATAAAGGCGCGTCTTATTTCCTCGATGTCTTCACCGATATCGTCTTCCTCGTCATCGTCATCATCGCCGTAAGCCTCGTATAGGCTGTTCCGGTTCATCGCGTTACTGATTGAGAAAAGCGTCTATTCGAAAGCGAAATCGAATAAAAAAAAAAAAAAAAATCGAAGAAACGGCTCCGAGAGAGAAAAGGTTTTATGTATATGGCTGCCTCTGGGGGAAGAAGAAGATGAAAGGTTTCTCTCATATAATATGGCGGCATCATAACAAACGGGTCGGGTCGAGTCAGTTCGGATCCGATAGTAATTAGGTCGTAATCGTTTGGACCATTGTAAAACCTTGGAATTAAACACGAAGTTTAATTTAATTAGACAACCAAACATAGAGAACCGGTCCAACCGGATTATATTGTCTACCATTACCACCATTAACGGTTAAAAGAGTCAAATCTCACAAAAGTGGGTTAAGTTCAGAGGCTTGGTTTTTACGATTTCTTCGGTTCGGATAACTCCTACCGAATCAATCAGAACCAATACTAACCAGAACCGGAGCTGACTCGAACTACACATAACATGGTCTTTTTAAGGCACTACACTAGGCCATATATACCGATAAATATAGACATAAATACTAAAAGACGGGAATCAGCAGAGCTTGGTATCGAAGTTGAGAGTGATCCCCATGCTGAACAGCTCCTGACACAGAAGCGTAGCTCCATAAGGAACATAAACCCTTACCACATGGTCTGGGGATTCGCAGACTCTACAGTATGGCCCTCTGATCTTTTTTCCACTGCTTGGAGTCCTCTCGATCACATTCGCATAGGTTTTACATTTCCTGCAGATGTGCATCTGAGAAGAGTCACTGAGGCTGAAGAGACGCTCGTGCAGATTAGCAGAAGCACCATGAGCTATTAGGCAGTCTCGCTCCATTTCTCCAAACTTTATCCCGCCGAACCTCTTTCTGTCTGCAACTGGCTGCCTTGTGAGCGGGTGAACTGGTCCAGTGTTTCTGAATTTCACTTTGTCCTCTGACATGTGGAAAAGTCGCTGGTAGAAAGTTGGCCCCATGAATATCAGAGAGCGCATCATCTCGCCTGATCTACCGTTGTAGACCCTTTCGTTTCCCCATCTTGAAAACCCAGCCCTAACCACAAATAGTTACCATTGACAATGAATGAATCAGCCAATCAGGACTTAAGAACCAACAAATAATCTAAGAAAGGTTCAACAAATTAAACAGATAATCACAAAGCTCACATGGAGCCCATTAGTCCTCTGGCTCTAACTAATTATACTGGTACATGGAGCCCATTTTTCTGTATTCTCTTCACGTTTTTCAGGCACAATGGTAAAAACTAATCAACCAGAGAAAATCGAACTTCTTATTTTTTCAGTCTTACATAGATATTTTCCCGTCATATAAGTCATGCTCACTTCTAGTACTCCTAGGATACAAAACAAAGATCCACGATGACATGTTTCAAGTAAGGTGCTCAAATCTAGTTTAGTGCCTATCATGTCAACTTTTGGAAATTCTGTAGCCAAAGTACCCAAGTTCAAACAACTTCAACCAGGCAATATAATTAATAATTAGTTACTGACTTACTACCCTTAATGATATCATCCATTTGTAATCCCTACGAACCAATGTCAATCTATAATAGCATATAAGTCAATATTCCGTTTTACGAGCTTAAACCAAAAGTCAAAGTGTGAAGAACATACCTGTGAAGCTGCTCTGTGAATTCAGTGATACTCGGAGTGGAGAAAGGAGTTGTATGACGTGTCAATTGGGTGTATGCGGCAGAGCTACCCTCCTTCTTTTGTAAAGGACAAGCTATTCCTTTCGAGAGAGCAGCCTCCAAGAGTTGACCCGGTGTTTGCCTAGAAGGGAAAGGTGCGGATTTATCACAATATCAGGAACTATGCCTTGGATTGTGAAAGGAAAATTCTCCTGTTCCTCTAGATAGCCTAAAACACCCTTATGGCCATGCATACTGGAAAACTTATCTCCAAGGCATGGAGAACGAACCTGCAAGATGTAAAAGCCAATCAATGATACATTTGAGTCATCATAGGAATGCATTCTCTGAGAGACAGCTCGATTCAGTATGATCTAGAACTTACCTGTCTCAGAGAAACTGCAGCAAAATTCTTTCCATCGCCATTAGATGATAATACCACTTTTTGCACAAATCCTTTCTCAGTGTGCATAAGCTTTATACTGTGATCGGCTCCAGACTCGGTGCATCTGCCAATGAAAATATCGCCAGTACTCATGTTAGCACCAATGAAAGGAAACCTGTCATCCTCAAGGCTATCTACCCTGCCGATTTTGCTCTGTGTCTTTCCAAACTGAACAAGCTCATCCATCTTCTTCCTCTTCTCCGAGTCTTTGCTATCAACCTCTGATTTGTAGCTTCTAATCTGCTTTGAACGGAACATACCACGTTCCAATGAAGCCTTGTTCATCACAATGGAGTCCTCTTGGTTGTACCCGAGATGAACATTCACAGCAACAATTGCGTTCTGGCCATTAAACAGCACTTCTTTTTTAAGACACTCCGACGCCAATGTCTTGAAAAGTGGCTTCTGGGGATAGTACAGCTGCTGGGACAGAGTATCGCAGCGGATGTTAGAGTTCGTTGATGAGAACCCAATGGCTTGTTGGCAATGCTTCTGGGACTGGTAAAGAACTCTTCTCCCATGATCGTGATTTGCAAATGGGACAATTGCACAGCTCACACCCAACAGGAATGACAGGTCCAGTTCGCAATGCGTGTAATTGTTTGGTTCCTTCAGAAGATGATTGATTCCCCATGCCCTATTACAGTCTTCTTCTTCTTCAATCCTAATCAGTTCGAGAATCCCTTTGTCAAGAAGATGGTCAAAATATATTGTGTTGGTTTGTCTTGCTTCAACTTGTGGAGATTTTCCACAACCAAGAGAGGTCGGAGTAGTCTGCCAGCGTCAGTGAAGATTCTCACCTCATTGTCATCCTTATCTCGCTTGATTTCCATCTGCAAAGAAAGTTGTGATGCATTTATATATATATATATAAATGATATATGACACACATACATTTCTGAAATAGAAAAAATCTAAAGCAAATACCAAGCAGCACAAGAATATCGAAATAACGCAAGATATTTGCTGAAACAGAAGATACCTGACGAAGGAAATCATTTTGGCGCCGCACGCTTTTTAACTCAGCGACAAAGGATTCAGAATTGTTACATAATCCTACCCAATCTCCATTGAGAAGAACTTTCTGTTTGCCACACAATGGTGTGCTAGTATCATCCATCAGCTCTTCCATTCCACAATCATAGAACTTTTCCACCACAGGTTCCAAAATTTGAGTGCTAACAAGTCCTAGAAGAGACATGTTCTTCACAAGACCACAATTTTCACCATCTGGAGTTGACAAAAAGCATACTCTGCCCCAGTGAGAAGGATGCCTGTGGCCAAGGAAAAAAAAAAGAATGACAGTATCAGGAAAAGTTCAACAGATAAATTGGCTAAGGGACAAAGAAACAAGAAAGACAGTATCAGATTTTCTTAATAGCAGTATCATCGGATTTCCAGTATCATCTATACAAGATCAGTATTATACACAGATGCGACTCTGCAGAAACAGTGGTCGCCATCATATACTAGATTGAATAAGTTAGTACGAATATCTTGAAAACATTCTGAAGACAATGTAAAATTCACTTACGGATATCTAGCATCTCCAACCTTGCCGGTATAGAGAACTTGCTGCCGCGTTCTCCTCAGATCAATCAGAGTCTGCAATGGATTTGCACGACCCAGGTTAGCTACAACACCCGAAATCCTTTCCATCTTCCTGAAAGGGTGAGACCATGCTCTAGTGGAGAAGGCTCTATTAAGCCCATTTGTCATTATGGAAGCATCCAAATAATGCTCAATAGGCTTCAAGTCACCCTCGCCTGCAAGGTGTTTCTTCATGGCCTTGGTCATGCTTCTTCTGGCATGTGCCAGATGCACCCTTATCTCCCTCTCCAACAGTTCTCCAGCGAGTTTGTTAGATTTACGATACGGTAAGCTCTGATTACACGAACACACAATTAAAACTAACTGATAAGAACAGAGAGAGACTAGCACATCACTAGCTCAGCTCCCAACACAGCATAAGAGAGATACTAGCACATCTCTAGCTCACCTCTCCAACCACAAGCACATCGCTTGACCAATCTTCACAATATTCAACATTCAGCATAATGAAGAAGAAGAGCTTCACAGCTCTTTTAAGCTGATCCCGTAACGGCCACGCCTCCTCCACAATCAGAGTCTTTCCTCTCTTCTTGTCCACGTCATCAGCAACCAACTTGAGTCCTCTTGACGTGGCATTGTACAATCGTATCAATACTCCCCCCATTGAGACAAGCTTGTCCTCAAGCTTGAAGAGAGAAAATTGCAGTGACAAGATACAAACGCCGGTCCTTGTGAGCTTGCAACAACTGTGACAGTCTTGCGTCTCCAGCGGTGCCATATAGAAGATGACGCTTGTATAGCAACCTTCTGCAACATGTACAATTGTTGACGTAATAGAGTTTCTGTGATTAGATTCACTATCTTGTCCCACTCTGGCTTTTCACCCCTTGTATACTCCATTGCACCACTCTCTTTCATCTTGTATTTGTACCTGAATGTCCAGGTTTTAAGAAACTTCTGTTTCTTAATATTGTGCAAGAAAATGGAAGTGGCTGCACGTGAGTCTTCATCAAGCTCGCTCTGTAGAATATCAAAGCCAGAACCAAAACCAAAGGATGGCGCTGTTGTACCTTGCAGCTCACACTCAATCAACCAATTGACCATTCGACATATCAGTCCACACTGAGTATGATGTAGTTGTAGTAGTGAAACTTGTATCAGATTTGCTGAGAGATAAAGCAATAAATCTGCATTTGTGGTCAGCCATAAATGATCCCGTACTTGGACCTTCTGTCTTGTATACAATCCAATCACAACCTTGTTTCCCATGCCCAAACTGTGATGAAAAAGTGAGATATCCTCCAACCAAATCACCATAAGCTTGAGTTTATATTTCCAGGATATAGACAATTTTGGTCTCTTTAGTAGTTGATGTACCCTGAAACCTAATTGGAGCATTACATCCCACACTTGATATGCAGAGTAGTAGGTCATGATATATAGCGAATGTCCTATAGTCGCTGCCACTCCTTTGCTAGCAATCAAAACCACAAGATCACAATCAGACCATGGATCACCAATATGAAAATTCACACTTTCTTTGTGAATTCTGGAAATTAGAGAAGTTGCAGGCTTTGTGTTATGAACAAACTGAATGCACATCAAGCTCCAAAATAGAAGTGGTTTACTTCTCCACTTGTGATACACTTGAAACTGTGCATCACCATGGATAAACCATGTCATGAGTGTTGCATCTCGGTCTTGAAAAATTGTGTTGACTGCATGAACCCTTGTTAAGCTAACTGCATACTCTGGAATATCCATCGCTAGTCTATTTTGTAACTGCAGCTTTCCATACACCTTTGGATACGCTGTCAAGACCTTGAATCCTTGAAAAATCAACTCAGACACAGCTTCCTTGAGTGTGAGTGTTGTCGCTTCCCCTGATTCCACTTGACACAAGAACATGAGCTTCTTATCCCCATGCAGAAGCTGCTTCATGCCTCTTGGATCATGCAACATCCTCATTTTAGACATCACCCTTGACATGTGAGCTTGCTTGTTCATTCTCAGGTTCTGAAATCTTTTCTTCTTCCTCACTAAACCAATGTTATGATCCATTTGTGATCTATTGGTCGACATAGCCATGTTTTTGAACTTAAATTTCCATGTCTTTGAAAATTTGCTCTGTTTCATCAAACGTTTCTCACGTCTGATACTCAAAAACTTTGCATCGAACAGTTGGTGTGCAATGTTGTTAACAATGACACATGTTGATTGTGATCGATCTTCTGCCAACAACACAGATGGTACATCCTTCCTAATATCCAATGACTCACTGCAAATCCTAACGCTAAGGCTAGGTTCCAATTGTGAAATCGATACCTTAGGATTTGCAACAACATCAGTCTCCTTGTTTGATTCCATTGCCTCCGCTTCAAGCTCTGAAATCGAATCAGTTTCACTAAATGAAATGTTTGCAGTTGCACCAAGGGATTCTGCATCGTGAATCGACGATTCTGTTGCAACCAATTCAGGAACACAGGACGAATCTCTCGCGGATGAAGAACAACTCTTCACCAGATCAAATCGAGCCAACAACCTATGCTTAAAGACAGTCCATTCCATAAATTTCTCTTTATTAATCTCCTGCATAAACCATGTCAACGCAACTCCGTCTAAAAACAAGAAGACTAGATCAAGCTTCGCATCATCTGAGAAACAGCCACAATTGAAAAGCCTCTCCACTTTTGAGATCCACAGCAACGGATCTGTTCCGGTGAACATAGGCGTATCCATACAACCATCATCGTCATTGATCACAAACTCCACCGTCTTCATCGCGTTGAAGCTCCGATCACAGTTTCATCGCACCATTGTTAGATTTACGATACCGTAAGCTCTGATTACACGAACACACAATTAAAACTAACTGATAAGAACAGAGAGAGACTAGCACATCACTAGCTCAGCTCCCAACACACCATAAGAGAGATACTAGCACATCTCTAGCTCACCTCTCCAACCACAAGCACATCGCTTGACCAATCTTCACAATATTCAACATTCAGCATCATGAAGAAGAAGAGCTTCACAGCTCTTTTAAGCTGATCCCGTAACGGCCACCCTCCTCCACAATCAGAGTCTTTCCTCTCTTCTTGTCCACGTCATCAGCAACCAACTTGAGTCCTCTTGACGTGGCATTGTACAATCGTATCAGTGCTCAATTCGCTTGTTCCTGAAACTGTCCCTGTTTTCACATTTTCTTTTCCCAGAATATGCGCTCAGAAGGCTTTTCACCATATAGCCAAGGAATCGGGCTTTTTTCTTCAAACCTTGGAGGCCTGGAAACAAATATAGGTGGAGGCAGTCATCCACACTTTCATCAGGAGGGAGTTTGGTGCTTTTAATCTGCTCTTCAACATATGCTAGCGCCCTGTTCCCATGGCGAAAACCTTCACAAACTGCATCAGCTTCATGGACAGAAGCAATGAGGCTATTGGTAATGCTTGCATCATCTCCATCACAAGCAATTAGACCCATCGCTTCTTTGTCTGACGAAACACCCAGTGCAAAGAAGAGGAGCCAGACTGGAATCTCAGTCGACAAGAAGTACACTGTCAGTACTTTCTCCTTTCTCCTATAGTCTTCTGATTTCTGATTCTCCGCGAGGCGCACAATGAATCTATTCCTTTTAGTTTCAGACCTGAAGGAGACTGTCCACGGTGAATTGGAAATCCACAGTCTCTTTGTGCACATCTGTTCTTGAGCTATAAACACCTGCAAAACACAATATAATCTCGTTAGAAAATATTTTTACTAATCTATGCACTAAGATAGTTCAAAATAGAAATCCCATGATAGCGAATATGCAAATATATCCCAAACTGGTGTAACTCACCTTCTCACCCCCCCCCCCCCCCCCCCCCCCCCCNCCTTCTCCCCCCCCTTTATCACAAAATATCCACCCTGATCAAAAGCACAATCCCCCTTTTTGCAATTTTCCTTCCCTTTCTCGCTAGTTTTGCAAAGGACAGATTTCACCATGACAGATATACTGCCAATTAGAATGTCTTGCTTTTTGACATCTAGAACCTTCTTCTCGACATACTCATCTTGTCCCGTCTTGAATTTGTCACTTTTAACAACGGTTTTTGTGAACATCTAGTCAATTTATAAGGTGAAGAGGCAGTTAGACAATAAACTAACCCGTAATGAGGATAAGATACATGGACAGAAAAACAGAAACATCATCAAAAGTCTGACAGTATAAAAATCATTGCATACAAGCATGAAACACTCAATTAAAGCACAGTGAGGGAATGGAGAAGCATTAAACAACTAAAAAGGCGTAAGATGTTTTCTTTTATATTTCATACCAGGTATTGTTTCACTCTCAACTACAAAGTGATATTTAACTGGCCTTTGTGAGTTATCAACAAAAGTCTGATAGTATTAAGAGTCATTGCATACAAGCATGAAACACTCAATTAGAGCACAGTGAGGGAATGAAGAAGAACTAAACAACTAAAAAGCGTAAGATGTTTTTCTTTCTATTTCAAACCAGGTGTTGTATCACTCTCGACTACAAAGTGATATTTAACTGGCCTTTCTGAGTTTTCAAGCAAGGGGAATCAATCATCAAAACCAGACAAGCATATTTCATTTTAGACAAAGATTAAGTTAGTTATGTTACCTCAACTTGGACATTTACTTTCATCCTTGCAGAGTATGTCATGTTCTGAAGCCTGGCATGCCATGGGAAAAAAGCAAGCTCCTTGTCATCGGAAAAGAATGTGGGCTTCTCCACGGTGACTTTTCCGAATTTCACAGTTACGTATCTCCAACCATTTTCTTTCTTCTTGGTTGGATCAAAAGACGGTTCCACAAGCATCTCCCCAAAGGATTCAAACACGTTCTGAAGCCCGTGTTCAATAAATAAGTTGTAGGAGTTGAGCTGATGACTTATGAGTCCATACTTGTCAAAGAAAGATGTCGCAGCTTGTTTGCAGAACCTCTGGAGAGAACTTTCACCAATCTTAGACAGATTGATCTGCCCAGAAGCCTCAATCTCGTCAATATCCATCTCATTAATGTCCATCTCTGGTATACCTCAACACACACAGGAACCAAAAACCCCAAAAACACAGACAGATAAAATGATTAAGAAGTCGTGACAAAATCATGAGCCACGGAAAATGCATCTTGCATGTTGCGATCTATAATGAATACAGCCATGATACAACCACAAATTTCAACCCTTAGAACCGAATCGTTATCCAAAACAAGGGAAACCTAAAGCATATTTATCAGGAATTTTTCAAAGCTCAAAAGCAGAATCAAAGCGTTAATACCTAAATCGGGTACCTGAAATTGCTTAAGCTGGCACGAAGACGGAGTAAAACGGCGGTTTCGGTAGGAACGGAGAGTAAACGTCGCCGGAAAATCGCTGAAGATGCGGAGAGATTCGCCGAAGAAGACGAAGAGAGTACTAAAACCCTTAGCCTCAGTGCTTTAAGCGAAACCAGTCTAAACCGAGTGATGAAATAAAGAGAGTGTCGCTTGTTTTAAAATGACGGCTATGCCCTTTAAGTTGTTCTCGCGTTGGTGTCCATCTAGTGTAATATCAAGGGTACTTCCGTCAATTTGAAATAAGAACTCTTGGTTTTTTATTTTTAGAACAATTTTGAATAAAGATATGCTGCAACTTTAGAAAATTTGTAATGTCCTCCAAATGCGTTACGTTCTACTTGAAGAAAATAAGAGTCGAAGGTACAATTCAAAATAAACAAAGTCACTGTTTTTTATTCATCGATCGATCTACCCATCCCTTAAAACCTAAAACCATCCATGGACACATTGAGATCATTTGTTGTTTCGTTTCAGAAGTTTTCTGAACCATTTAGCAGACATCTTGGGGTACCTCTTCAAGGTTTTGTAATCAACATAGACGATCCCAAACCTATATAATAAATGAAAACAAATATTATAACCTTTTTAATTCTAAATATCATATATTGGTATAGATTTTTGACTAGCTTACCTTGAAGTATATCCTGATAACCATTCGAAATTATCGAGCAAAGACCACGCAAAATATCCAACAACATTGGCTCCATCATCCGTAGCCTTCTTAAGGTTGGTTAAGTAATCTCTATAATACTTGATTCTCGTTGTGTCATGTAGTCCTTGAGCTAGAGTCACGTTTCCCGGATCATCCATACCTAAAACACATGTTCAACCAACGTACCAGTTATAAAAACTCTTAACATCTCTATTAATTAATCTTGGAAATATAACAAAACGAAAAGAACTTAATTGAAGATTTTGTTTCTTTAATACCGTTTTCAGAGAGAATCATAGTTGGGTTGCCGTAGCGTTCCTTTATATACATCAAGGCCTTGTACATTCCCCATGGTACGTTGTATAACCATGTCGAGTGAGCCTATAAAATAAATCGTTTAATTTATAATTTGAGACACTTGTATATTGATTAGCCAAAATGAAAAACATGTATATCTCACCCTTGGACCAATTGGCTTCCCCAACTTAGCAACTGCAAGTGGATAAAATATCTATTTGTCAAAATCATATAATACTCATGACTGTCACGATCAAAATCTAAAGATTAATTGTAAACAAAATCCAAAATCTATATATTCGTAGTGAATGCTCCAAAAACTTACAGCCAAACTGTACGTTCCAATCTTGTTGATAACCCAAATCCTTAGGTTTGGTGGTGAAATGTGGTTCGGACATGTAATAAGTCGTGTATTGGTTTATTCCCACGTAATCTATGGAACCTTTCACCATTTTCACTTCTTCCGCTGTGAACTTTGGAAGCCTATCTTTCACAATGTTCTGCATTGTCTTTGGATACTCACCATATACTATTGGGTGAATAAACCTTTCAACATTAAACAAAAGATATTCCTATAAGCTCACCAAAATTTGATGGTAAAATATTATATGTAAAAAATAGTTTGAACATTTACCATCCGATATGGAAGTCTCTTGCTCTTTGAGCTGCATAATTATCTGCTTTACTTCTAGTAAGCGGCTCGTACCAAACGAAATCTAAAAGTATCCCAATTCTTCCCTTTTGTTTAGCCTGCAGTAGTCATATAAGTTTATTTCATCACATCACCTCACATCAAGAAATCATATTAGAAGTTATTTGTTTACTTGGTAATATTTGCGGTATCTCTGGACTGCTGCTGCATGGGCCAAGATAAGGTGATGAGTAACAATGTATGGCTCGGTCGCGGAGTTTCCTTCAGTGCAGTTTCCAAATGCTTTAGAGCATCTACCCGGAGCAAAAATGCCGTTATCATAACCTAAAGCAGCAACAACACGCGGCTCGTTAAACGTCATCCAATTCTTCACTCTATCTCCAAATGTCTTGAAACAAAACTCTGCGTAATCCGCAAAATCATTCCTGCAAATTTTGCATCATCAAGTTTGTAACTTTTGTGGGATTTGTAAATGAGACCGATCGAAAATGAGTATATATTTAGATATAAAGGTTGGTGCTTACACTACTTGTCTACCAAGCAAGCCTTTATACTTCTTTTCCAAAGCCAATGGAAGATCGTAGTGGTACAAATTTGCATAAGGTGTGATCCCTAATTTAGTGTTACATTAGATATGTTATACTTTATTTTACAATCAAATCAGTTTTACACAAAACGTTATGATGATTTTAATACCTTTTTGAACCAAGTAATCGATCAATCTATTGTAATAAGCAACTCCTTTCCAGTTGACTTTGCCGCTCCCATCTGCATTCATAAGCTTTGAAGTCACTATTGTACTAATCTTAATCAAAAACCATTATCATTTTTTACTTTATATAATAATTAATAATACCAGGGAATATTCTGGACCATGAAATTGAAAATCTGTAAGCATCGAAGTTGAGTTTCTTCATCAAATCCACATCTTCCTAAAATGTGATTATCATGAACACATGTTATTAAATCAGAATGTATAATAAAGTATATATGTATGATTCTTTAGGATTAGTAGTTTAGTATAGAACCTTATAACGGTGATACTGGTCCACTGTTATCTCAGCCGTGGCATTCTTGGCGATAGTCCCTGTTTTGATAATTTTTAATAGTGTTAAGAAAATATGATTAATCAAGAAACCTTTCATGATTAACAGTTCAAAGTGTAAATTACCAGGAATCTTGACGAAGGCGTCCCAGATGCTTGGGCCACGACCATCCTGATGAGTCTCGCCTTCGACCTGATAAGCTGAGGTGGCGGTTCCGAACAAGAATCCTTTTGGAAAACTCTGTCTACTGAGACCTCCGGTGTCCAATTTGATGTTTTGTATGGACGGAGAGGATTCGCCGGAGGTGAGAGAAGAGAGGAGGATGAGAATGAGGAAGAGAGGCCATGGATGTGAGATAAGGTGTTTCATGGTGAGTGAGTTTTGACTGTTTGGTTTGGGTGTCTTACGGATATTTATAGGCTTTTTTAATCAAGCATTTGTTCATGATGTGATAAGATGAAATTCAAATGGCTGGGACTGAGTCACCCATTTAGATAAGAATATAAATCGATTTAACAATATGTTTTCTAAAACATTTTAATAATTATCTTAATGTCTAGTCAGTGAAATAAAAATGAGATTTGTTACCACATAGAGATATTATTTCTATATGATTTTCGTTACAAAAATAGATTTATACCAAATTATAAATTTAAAGTTATGGATGTTGATCCATTCGGGATTTACTGCCACTATTAGATGAATTTGTTTCATGCAACATATAATTTATGTTGATTTATGCATTGTTTTATCATCAAACTTTCTAAATGTATGAACCTTTATGAACTTGACTTGAGCAAAACTTTTCATGTTTGAAGGCCTAAATTTCCGGGATGTATTAGAGAGAAAAAGTTACAGTTTAGAAATGATTAACTGATTTCGCCGAATAACTACTATTTTAATTTAACTTTTAACATGTTTTTCTGTACATCATAAAAATACAAACTTTAACATGTTTTTAAGTACGTATGTATGTTATATAAAACAAACGCAGATACTTCTTGTTTTCTTGTGCTGTGATGAAATGTGAGTTATTCAAAACCGATGATATTTATTTGGATTTTTCTTGAATTGTTTTGAAATATACAACAAGGTTTACAGACATTACTTTATATAAAGTTAACAAATCATAACCAAATCGGTATATGTTTTTTAACTTTTCTCGTAATAACATACTAATATATGTTCAGAGAGTTATACGTACGTACGAGAAGTAGAGAAGGAAAAAGACAAGAATGCCGGAAGAGAATTATCGTGTTCCGGTCCACAAATTGAGAAAAGTCAGCACGCGGATCGTAAAAGCGCCAAAGGGAAAAAAACGAAAAGCACAGAAGACAACAAGGCCAAACTGGTCAAATCACAATCCATTAAGTTCAGTCCTCGTGGACCTCAAGACAGGACCATGCATGCCCCATTTTCTTAGACTTGTCCCCCCATCTTCACGTGACTACGTAATTTTTTTCTTTTTTTCTTCTTCCTATAACTCCCGATCGAAATCACAACAAACGGTGAGTGAATATTAAAAACAAAGAAGAAATCAAGAAAATAATTTGTAGCCGACACATTTCAAAGAGCGTTCATTAGGCTTATAATTAATATCCATTGATGTGATACACGATGCGGAAAACGACTAAGATTTTTTTTGGTCTAAGAAAAGTAAGAAACATGTGATCTGAATCATGCTATAAGATTTTCCGTGGTATAGGAATATGATTACATCCATTATTGACTATTGAGAGTTGAGTGACTTCGAGTGTAGCAAAGCTTTGTAGTATAGCATCTTATTATTTAATATCGCAACGCGACAGTTTATCATGATTCCTTTTTGTCATTCACATGCAACATTTTCTGATAAAGGTGTCATTTATACATATACGAGCTTGGTAAGTAAAATATTCTAAGTTACCCTATAGATTTAACATCAACCTATTTTTCTGGTAAAGGTGATACTTATACGATATAATATCAGGTTTCAAAAACAAACATAAAACGTAATAAGAAAGAAAAAATCATGCAGTCTCAGTAAAAAAACTCAGTGTATTATATATGCCCACACACATTACTGAAGTTACGTGGTAAATATACTAGAAGAGTTTTTTTTTAAATATATACTGTTGCTGCTTTTGAATATTTTGAAAAGTCAAAGGGAGAGTTCTCAAGTTTTTTTTCTTGTTTTTGTTAGCAAAGATCAGAGAGTTCACAAGTTACGCAGTCGCATGCATAGTCACCTCACAATCCATCAAAGCTCAAAAGGGAGATAAACGACCCTATAGTTCCTTTAAGGCTTTATATAACAATCACTTGTAACTCAATCATAATCTATTCATAGACACATTGAGCTCAGATTTGATCCCGTTTCAGTAGTTGTTTGAACCATAACGCAGACATCTTGGGGTATCTCTTCAAGTCCTTGTAATCCACGTACACAATTCCAAACCTACGCGCAGGAGAGAAGTCATTAGAAGTTAGAACATACTATAACAATTTATCAGAAAGAATCATATACTAATAATAACAGATTCATTAGTTAATTCAAAACCTTGAGGTATATCCTGATAACCATTCGAAATTATCAAGCAATGACCATGCGAAATATCCAGTTACATTGGCTCCCTCGTCTACTGCCTTTTTAAGCTGCGCTAAGTAGTCTCTATAATAATTTATTCTCGTTGTATCATTTAGTCCTTGCGCTAGAGTGATGTTGCCCGGATCATCCATTCCTATGAAGATCGTGTTCAAATTTTAATACTCAACACTTATATAACATTAGAAATATAACGAGAAAACATATTAAACTCGAGACTCTGTTGTTAGAATACCATTTTCTGAGAGAATCATAGTTGGGTTACCATAATGTTCCTTAATGTACATCAATGCCTTGTACATTCCCCACGGAACATTGTATAACCATTCCGAATGTGCCTAAATAAACTTAGATCAATTCATAATCAAATACTAGTAACTAAAGAGAGTTAACAATAAACAAAAGAATTATATATATATATATATCACCCTTGGACCAATTGGTGTCCCATTCTTTGCAACTGCATGTGTATAGAAGAAGAACTCTCAGTATGCACTTGATTTATATACTATGATGATGCACACATTGACAGTGTCACAAGACTGGAGATCATTCATAACGGATAAATGTACATATGAACACAGAACTTACAGTTAAAAGCGACGTTCCAATCTTGTTGATAACCCAAAGCCTTGGGTGGTGTGGATATTTTAGGATCGGACATGAAATAAGTCGTGTATTGGTTTATTCCAATGAAATCTATGGAACCTTTCACCATTTTCACCTCTTCCTCGGTGAATTTCGGAAGCCTCTCCTTTACGATGTTTTGCATCGTATTTGGGTACTTTCCATACACTATTGGGTGAATAAACCTTCAAAACATACATTTATAAGCTCAACAAAACTCTTAAAGGTAATTTATGAGTTTTTTAGATTTCTAAAAATATGAACCTTTTACCATCCGACATGAAAGTCTCTTGCTCTTTGAGCAGCGTCATTGTCTGCTTCACTACTCGTAAGCGGCTCGAACCAAACAAAATCCAGTAGTATCCCAATCCTTCCCTTTTGTTTCTCCTGAAAAAAATGTATTGGTTCGATCTTTAGTAACCATTTAGGTGTTTGATATCATACAAAGTAAAAACAATTTGAAAGAGCCTATAAGTTTATTTACACACCTGATAAATTTGGCGGTATCTCTGGACGGCTGCTGAGTGTGCCAAGATAAGGTGATGGGCAACGATGTATGGCTCGGTCGCGGAGTTACCATCAGTGCAGTTTCCAAATGCTTTAGAGCATCGACCCGGAGCAAAAATGCCGTTATCATAACCTAGAGCAGCTACAACACGCGGCTCGTTAAACGTCATCCAATTCTTCACTCTATCTCCAAATGTCTTGAAACAAAACTCTGCGTAATCCACAAAATCTTCCCTGTAAAATTGCCTCACTATACTATATCAAAAGATTTTGCTGCAAGAAACAAAAGAAAAGAAGATAAGTTCAAAGCTTGGTGCTTACACTACTTGTTTACTAAGCAGGCCTTGATATTTTTGTTCCAAAGCCAGAGGAAGATCGTAGTGGTACAGATTCGCATACGGTTTTATACCTAACAATTGGATTATGTTCATAATTATATTTTTTTTTTAAGAAAAAAAGTCAAATCAAATGTATACAAATATATAAGGAAATGATTAATTATACCTTTTAGGATCAAGTAATCGATCAATCTGTTGTAATAGGCAACTCCATTCCAGTTGATTTTGCCGGTTCCCTCTGTTTTCCATAAGCTTGAAGTTATATAGAAACCAATCTTAGATCTAAAATATAAGCAATGTGATTACTATTACAGTAGTATAGAGTAAAATTACCAGGGAAAATTCTGGACCATGAAATGGAAAATCTGTAGGCATCGAAGTTGAGGTTCTGCATCAAATCTACATCTTCCTGAAATGTGATGATTAACATGATGAACTTTGAACACCATACATATGCATTATGACTCGATAAGAATATTTTAATGCATGATTAGTAGTTTAGTAGTACCTTGTAACGGTGATATTGGTCCACCGTTAACTCAGCCGTGGCATTGTTAGCTATCTTACCTGTTTTTTTTCATACAACAGCATAAAAAAGAGATCGCAAAGTTTAGTAAGTTAATCAGTTTAGTGAATTTGTAATTAGATTGATGATGATATTAAATTAACCAGGAATCTTGACGAAGGCATCCCAAATGCTTGGCCCACGACCGTCTTGGTGGGTCTCTCCTTCCACCTGATAAGCTGACGTGGCTGTTCCGAACAAGAATCCTTCCGGAAAACTCTCTCTGTTAAGATCGCTTGTGTCCATTGGTACGCCGTCTCCGGACGGAAAAGATTCGCCGGAGCGGGAAGCCCAGAGGAGGAAGAGGAGAAAAAGAAACATGTGAGAGGCCACTATGATGATGGTACAGAGAATGTGCGTGAGTTATGATGAGAGAGGAGGATCAATGTGGGTCTCGCTTTAACCTTAGCATAATAATGGAGTCATCTATTAGTATATTTTTTGTAATTAAGATTAATTAATTGATCAGACAAATTAATTGCAAATTCTCCTCTGTTTAAGGGGTAAAACGAAAGTAATCAAATATAGATCCAAAAAAAAAAAAAAAAAAAAANAGCAGAATCTCTCAAGTCCCATTCTCTTTATCAGTAATCTTCTGATAATGAAAATAATAAACAGACCAAAGATCACAATTTCAGACCAAAACAGAGATATGTAGACAAAAAGACACTCACACACAAGTCATCAACACAGCCACAGCCACAGCCAAACGGAGGAGATCCAAAAGTCTTCAAAAGTAGTTGAAGCTTTTCCACAGAGACAAGATATCTTTATAAATTTTTTTAACCTCAAAAGTCTTTTTATTGCGGAGTTAAGCTCCAGACGCGAATACAAGCATCTTCACCAGAACTCACTACATGGGAATCATCAGCAAAACCCAGACCATACACTCCACCTAAGTGAGCTCCTTTTATGGTCATCCTTGACGAAGCTGGTTTGTCCACTTCATACACAATCACACAGGTGTCCAAGGATCCTGTAGCAACCATACTGCTGTTTGGAGACCAAGCTAAGCAGTTTATGCGTGCGCTATGGTACAACATGTTCTTGAGCTTCATCTGTTTTTAAAAAGAGACCGATATAAGACCAGTGTTTGTATTACAGATTCATGGGGGGGAAAAGGTTATAAATAATCTTAATTTACCTCTCGGGAAACTCTGTCCCACACAACAGCTTCTCTGTTCAAATCAGCTGATGCAAACATAGAGAGATCCGGAGAGTAACGTATGACACTGATGGCGCCTCTGTGTTTCTCGAGAACTGTTTCCTCGGTGAGGGAGTCGCCACTAATAGAATACAGATGGAGTTTACCGTCTTGGCCACCGACGATGGCTTCAGTTCCATCAGGTGTTACTGCCAAAGCAGTGACAGTGAACCCAAGGTCGATGGTTGACACTACTTTCCCATCACGGAGAAACACAACTCCTGACTCAAAGGTCACCAGAAGTAGATCCGGTGAGAGTGGTGCAAGGCTTAGATCCTTTGGTTGATTTCCAATGTCAATAGCCTCTTCGTTTGTGCATTGATCGTCTTTATAGGAAATCCTGGATATCTGAATTAAGAATCACATAGTGAAAGAATGTGAATTAGTTGCTTCAATAATAGTTATGCTTGTAATAACTAATAGTAATATCATTAACACTTGTTACGTCCTTAAATTCATTCGATATTCCCCTAAATAGTCAGATCAACGCAAAAATTAAGGTGACAAGTCCTACTACATGTGAAAAAAAAATAAAAGTGAGAACCAATTTACCATATTGTCATATCCGGAGGTCACAATCTCTTCTTCATGAGCAGCAAAGCACTTGATTTGAGTGTTCTGAGTCCGCTGCAATTTACCGCTAAAACCTCGGCCTAGCATCCATTTACATATGAGACCATCATAACTACCAGATAATATGTAGTCAGTGTTTCCTTTGAGGACAGCTAAGGAAGAGACGTTCTTCATGTGCCCCGAAAACTGAAAGGGGGATTTATCAAGATCGCTTGCTGAGAATATGCTGATTGTGCCACCTAGAGAAACAGTGACAATATGATCGCTCTGCCACAGACACCCAACAAGCATATCGTCCACTACTCCTGATGATCCAGGACAATTCAATGTCGTCTTCAATGTTCCGCTACCACTTTCTGAAATATCCCATACTTTGGCAGACTTGTCTGCAGAAACAGTGAGGACCTGGTTGATGATTCAAACATATACAACATGTAAGTACCTATGTAGCACCAACCACTGATGATTCAAGTATATATGAGCGATATATTTCATATGTTATTCTAGTAAACCCTGTACAAGCCTAGTGTAGTTTGAGACTAATATGACGGAATCGGAAAAGAATTGATAATACGGTACAACAAACAGACATAACTTAGTACCTGTTTACCATCAGGACTCCAGCTAACTGCGTAGATGCTACCTTTATGCCCATCTTCAGGTGAAAGCTCTCCAAGTTTCTCACAAGTCTTTCCATCATATATAATTCCCTTTTTATCTGAACTTACAGTAATAAACTTACTTCCATCTGGTGCAAACCTCACACAGTTGACAAAGTTGGAATGCTCTCTGTCGACCAACAACACAGCAAAACTATTAAAACAACTCGGAATCACACAAGCAAGGAACTGAAAACAGATACAAAAAGTAATATCTTTCTTTAAAGAAATGGAACACAAGTAATTGAATAATCTGACCTGCTTGAGAGCTTGAACTTGAAAGGAGGACCTTCATAGAAATTCACCAGAAAATCTTCCCCACAAGTAACAATACGGAACGGTCTAGTTGGCTTGATAGCACAGCTAAGAACTCTCCTAGAATGTCCATCAAACTCTCCCACATTTGATCCTGAATCCCACCTAATATAAAATGTGAATATTTCGTTAGGCATCAAATGAGTCAAATGATCAGTTCAATGTGATTCGATCCGATTCAACAAATTCAATGCAAAACCCTTTTTAGTCCGATCAAATCCAAAGTCAACACATTTCACTTTAATTGAGAGCTAAGCACTTTAAAGATCAAATTTTTATCAAAGAAGCAAACAAAAAAAAAAGCTCACATGAAAGCACGAACAAGAGATTTCCCTTTGCCATCACCAGAAGCAACGATCCTCAACCCATCAGCGGACCACTGAAGATCATCGATCCGACCAGCCAAAACCTTAAACTCTTTCTTCAACACATGATCATTGTAAGCACCCCAGATTCTAACAGTACCCGACACATCACCCGACGCGATCCACTCTCCGTTAGGTGAGTATCTCGCAACAGTAGCTGGGTAAGCGTGTTCCCCGTAGATAGAGACATTCAAAGGGTTGTTGAGGTCGAGCATCACGACGGATCGACCATTAGTGTAGAGGATTGTATCGGACTTTGAGTCACCGGAGATCAGGATCCCTCGACCTCTCTCCGTTGATGGGACGCAGGCGTAGGTTTCGGAAAGTTCCATCAAAAATCGAGAGACTTTAGCAGAGATTGTTTTGAGTGATATTTTTTTGGGTTTTACGAGAAGAAGAAGAGACCACACAGACGAAGAAAAGGGAAGGGCGGTTTTGAGTCTCCGTTAGCTGTTCTTGTTTATGCTTTTTTTAATTAATTAAAAAGATTTATGTAATGGTAATAATCATTGTTACAACATTCACTTCTCTGGCACAAACTGATTAAATTAATTAATAAATAAAAGAAGAAAAATGTGAAGTGTAGTCTTCTAAAGACCTATTTGTATTTAGTCTTGTTGTTGTTGCTTATCACAATTGTTTATTAGACACAAAATAATCATATGCTATAATAATGGTTATGTTTTTCCTACAAATGAAGAGGTTTATTAGTGGAGTGGATTAAACATGGTAATGTTGGAATTTTATGGATTAGAGTTAGACTAATTGGGTGTTATATTTTCAAAAGAGGTAAATGTGCGGCCCATGGTCCGGTGAAAAAAGCCCATAGTAGCTATATTTGGAAATATTGCCAAGTCAATGAATCGCTAGCATTTGATGTCTGTCTATTTAAACACCGACACAACTTGTTATGAAATATCCTTGTGATATAAAAAAAAAATTCATGGAATCATTCGATTATTGATTGAAATTTTTATTGGAATGTATGAGAAAATTTAGTTGTCAGTCGTGGGGCTTTACATCTCTTGGTCGCATTATAATACACAGATGAATGTATATTATTATTGTTTATAGAGATCTTCCTTGCGTGGTTAGAGAGAAGATAAGGAAACATAAGAACAAAGCTGTCACAAGTCTCTCTGTCTCTCTCAAACCAGCCACACCACCTCGTCCCCATTACTCACATGCCCTTTCTCTATTATTCTTCTCTTCAAAAAAAAAAAATGTTGATATAATTCTGATTGATTGCGTTCATATAGTTTGATATGGTCGCAAAATTATTGTTGAAAATTTTGCAATTTGTGAATTGTTGTTTTCCAAATTTTAATTGACCAATTTTTTGATGTAATAAAATGTTTAGAAGAACATGGCTACAACAACGACAACAAAAAGACTAATTTACAAAGACAGAACAGAACCAAGCCCATCTCTTTTTCTACCTGAATTTCACTTCATTCAACCAATCACGTAATACCACGTGCCCACATCACAATCAAAATCCAATACAACGTCACCACGACCTTAGTAAGACTAATGTGATGATGACGCTGTAAAGAAAGAAGTGGACCAAGCAGTGCGGATACTGAAGTGAAGTTGCCGAGCCACTAGAGAATTCGGAAGAGTCGACGGCTAAGGGCATGCCGTCGCTGCCGATAGCACACGACCGTGGTTCCCCACCTTGGTTGAGCATTACGGCTCGGAGGACGGAAGTGACAGTGGGGAAGTAAGCTGTACGGTTCTTAGCAAGAAGCCAAGTGAGACCCATGAGGACGCAGTCTTTGTTGTGCATTTTTGCTGTTCTGTTTCGATCTTCCTTGGATGGGTTTCTTGTACCTGAAGTTTTTTTCGGGTTTAGCTGCAAAACAAAACCAGAAGCGTGTTAAGTTTGTTTAGGTTTTGTTACTGTTGACTAAGTAATCATTGAGGATTTAGAAAGTAGAAAGGTGGAAGCTAGTGGCTAAGCTTTATTTTTAGTCATGGTAGGTTGGTGATTAAGATGTAGAAGAATGAAATCAAAGACAAAGTAACGCGTGAAGATCACGGCTTTTGTAAGCGCCTATGTGTGAGTGTGTGTCAGACTGTCAGATAGAAAAAGAACAAAAGCTAAAGAACAAAACTTTTCCCAAATTACCATTCGCCATGGATGATGGCCAGATCAGAAAGAATCCTAGATTACATAATTCCAAATCTTCCTCAATCCTCACTTACTCACTCACATACTCATATAGTAAAACCCTAACGTGCTTAAACACTAAATATCAGCAAAGCATCAAGAAAAGTGATTACTTTTGTATTAGATCTCCTTAGACATAGTTAACTAGTCGATCAATTCCTCATTACTCATCCAAAACACTGTCTAATCTATAAGTAACTCTAAACCAAAACCAGATGCTAAAACACCAAAGAACACTAAAGGGTATCAATAGATTATCTAAAAGTTACTAGATTTATCTACTAAACACACATTTCACTATGTTAGACAACCTAGCTAGTTCCCATTTGAACTCCACAGTGACAGCTTCTAATAGAAAAGTTAGAGACTTTACCTTATAGAGACTGTTCAAGCACTTGTTACAGCCAAGCAGAGGAGAGAATCTATCAGCATTGTTGTGGCTTCCACTCAAACAATCAGTTTCTAATCTAGTAACCCTCTCGTCTCCGACAAGTCTCCCTTCTTCGTTCACTCTAAAAGCCTCAGAACAGCTCAAAGGATGCAATCTGATTCCGCAGTAGCAGTAAACGACGTCGCAAGTCTCGTTCGGTCTGGTGAGCTCAATCCCTCTCTGCCTCAGAGATTTCCCCAATCCGTCAACGCAAGTCTCCGAGTCATCGGGAAGCAGAGGCATGTCCTCTTGCGTCATCGGGGAGGATGATGCGTTTCTGGCGGCGGCGGAAATGGAGCGGCTGAGAGCAGTGGTTGAGTAAGCAGAGTAGAGCCACGCGCCTAGAACAGGGCAGCATCGTCCTTTGTGGAGCTTTTTGCCGGTGCAGGCTGATTTGATTCCGTGGAAGAGGTCTTCAGGTAAATCGAGAGGGCAGCCTGAGAAATCGGATTGCTCCGGGAAAGCGGGTATGGTTGCGGGTGGGGATGATTTGACCCGGAATGGCTGGACTGTGACAGTATCTTCTGGGTTTGGTGAAACGAGTGACAGAATGGTGAAGAAGGAGAAGAAGACGATGATGAGGTGAAAGGGAGAAGGCGCGTGTTGGAACATCGCCGGAACGATGGAGACAAGAGTAGACTAGCAAAAGAGAGAGAGAGAGAGAGAGACAAAGAGAGTGTGAGCGAAGAGATGTGTAATAAAATATCACAAATAGGGGATCTCGATTTATACCAATTTAATATTACTCCTACTACTACAGTCTTACTACTTATTTAAAAAATAATTGGTTCGTTAAAAAATTTCATTGTAAACAAACAATTTCTTATGATTCGTTAATATTTTTTCATTGTGTATGATTATAATAGAAAGTATGTTTAAATTGTAATCCATGGTAGTTGAATCACGGGACGATTATTCTTCGCATTGAAACTTGAAAAGTACAGAGTGAGACTGATCGGCAGGTTCACTTGTTTTTGTTTTATAATTCCAATACATAAGACTTGGAAGGATTCGTTTAGTTTAGTACTAGTATTATACTTACGATACTCCACTACTTTTGCTTTGTATATTTTTTATGAAGCCAATGTAAAAAACCACACATACTTAGTTCTGATACTGTAATCTGTTTAATCGATCAAATTAGCATAGTGCGATTTTATAAAGTTTTTCGTAGGCTGACAAAATAATGCAATTATTTTTTTTTTCGCAAATTAAACATTGTAAAGAACAAAAGAACCATGCAAAATGCAAACTGTAAAACAAAAGTCGCCAATTTAGTTTTGTTATGTTTATAGTATTTAGCTGTTTTGTCATTTTTCTTTTTTATTAAAGTTTTTATGTGTATACTATAAATTAAAGACTTCACTCTTATTTCCATGGAAAATAAAAAGAAAAGAAAAGAAAAAAATCGCACCCAAGCCAGGAAATAAAGGTGGATAGTAAAAAGGAAAAAGAGAGAATTATGTGGAGCTCCATGTTAAAAAGGTAACGTCAGGCACGCGAAATGGTATTGTAGTAGTAGCAAGTAGTAGTAGTGAATTAAAAAGCTGCTTAAACTATGACATTACAATCCCTTTTTCGGGAATGCCATAACAAAAAGTAACGACTTCTACTGTAGTAGAGTTACAAAATGATATATACTCACTTTGGATATAGACTAAAATTCACAACATTGGACTAATTTAAATTTATGTAAGATATGTACAGCTCGTAACAGTATTTTCATCCGCTCTCTCAAAAGCCACTAGTAAACCAAAAGCGAGAGAACAAAGAAAAAGCAAATGGGACGACCAAAAAGAAGAAAATCAACAGTAAATCAAAATCATTCTATATCATTTGAGGACGAAGTTGATCATCATACTCACTTACTGTATATAACATGTATACTTAGGATTAACTTAGGCATATATGGGTCAAGATTATGCGTTTAATTAAATACACAAACTTCACATTTAATTTTCATCGCCTGATAAGGTCAAATACTTGTAAGACATAAATCCAGGGGTTAACATGTAGTAAAGCCAAACGCACTGGGGCTATTTCCACAATTCTTCTTCATCCATATTTTTTTTAACACAACTCGAATTGATGGACAAATTGAAAGCAAATGACGGTTAACTTGTTTTGTTCATTGCTCATGTCTCTCAGTATCTCAAAGATCATAACATTTCTTCTTCTTCTCTGTGAGAGATGTGTAAATTGTAGAATCCGCCGCCTACTGTTAGCAACAAGTTTCACTCCCCAATATCTGAATCAAGTGTGGAGAGCCGCAACCTTTTGAGACAAAGCATCTACCGTATCATTGTTTGTTTCCCCGTGCTGTAAAAAGTAAACAAGAATGTGAAAAACAAGTGTACACAAATCTTTTACTCTATTCTATATGTATCATGTTTCTTGATTGTTTACCTCGGAGTTGTTTTTTTGTTTCACGCCAATGCATTTAGATGCACTGATGCTCGCACTTTTTAGCAAGCTGCGAGCGCTGTAACCAGTATAGCTGGTCCCATTCCTGTAGTCTGAGCCCTCGTGTTGTGACGTTGGAGGGCTTTCGAGGGTTGTGGCTAAAGAAGCTGTGGATCTGTTCTCGATATCGTGATTATGTGATTCATTCTCTTTCTTAGGAGCAGGGACTCTCTCTCTGAAACAGAAAAGGTTCCAACACAGCACAACGGAATGAGAAGCAAACTTTAAAAGAATCGGGGAAATCTGATGACTTTTTAAATTAGTTCTACGGACAAACCAACAAACAAAAATTGTATACCTAGGCAAAGAAGCGTGTTGGCGTTGAAGAGGTGAGCCTCTCTCACCCTTACCGTAATTTTCTTCAAGATGTGCAAATTGTCTCTTAAACCGATCAACACCACTGCATTTTCATTTAGATTACAAAATCCTTATATTACTTCTCATGATTAGTGGTAATTTTGAATACAGATTTTAAATGTTTGTATATACCTTGGGTACATGAAGCTAGTCTGTTCTCCACCTCGAAGATATTCTTGCAGCATCTGAGGATGATACTCTAATATCTGCATTGTTTCATTTTCAGGTTTTGTAAGAATCACGATTAACCAATGGATACGTGCAAAAAAAGAAGAATATACATTATGCCATTGTTCAGAGCTTAACCAATCCAAACAAGTTTAGTGAAGCAAAAACAATAAGAGATTAGTGTACCTCTCTATAGATCAATTCTCTCACATCTTCTTTCGTTATCTTCCTTCTTTCAAACTCAAACACAAGTTTTGGAATCGGTTGAGTAGATGGTTCCCGGTCCACGTTTGCCAGACCATAGAAGTAAGGATCTGCCAGTGCCTGTATACACGCGCGCACACACAAACATGTATATATAAAGTTTCCTTTTCTGAGAGTGATTGAAACTGCTCTGAAACTTTGAAGTGAAAACGCTAGAGAAAAAAAAGTACAATACAGGAGCTTTACCTCTTCAGCTGTGGGACGGTCTTTGGGATCAAATGCAAGAAGACGGTGCAGTAAGCGAAGGGCCAACGGGTCTACATGAGGAAATTTGTGAGTGAATGGAACTGGCGGTTTTCTTCTCATATTGGCCAGGTATCTCCTCGCCTTTTCATTACGAATCTGTAACAACACAAAACACTAACCATCATTACAGGAAACAGAAAACTGATCCATCCTTGTCTTGTAACGTTATAACAATAGTATGCTCATATTTCTGAGCTTTCCTACCAATTAATATGAATTTAGCCCAAGCTAGCCTAAACTACTCGCCACAAAACCATGGCTGGAAGGTACTAGCTACGGTACTAGTAAACAAATAGTCATCATTTATAAAACTTTCAACTCATACGACATAAGACATCAAAAAAACTCTAGCAGCCAAATTGTGGTAAACAGAAATAGATGAACTCTACCAACTAACCCTTGAAATAGCTTCGGGAGGCGGAGTACCGAGCAAATCAGTCATAATATCCAATTGATGCACCACATTCTTCCCAGGAAACAACGGCTTCCCAGTGAGCATTTCTGCAAATATGCATCCTATGCTCCATATATCAATGGCAGGAGTATACTGCAGCAAAGAAAGAAAATCCGTTTTAAGCTAAGATTGTGATGTCATATAATATGTGAAACATACAACTTTTGCAACAAGAAAATAAAAGAAACGAGAATTGAATTTTACTTTGGAGAAGAAAGAACCACAAAGTTCTGGTGCACGGTACCATCTTGTAGCAACATAGTCCTGCAAAGAAGGGAAAACCATTTTGATCACAACATTTAATGCATTAGAGAATATAAAATAGAAACTTATGATTTCAGTCTGTAACATACAGTCCAGAATATAGCCGAAGGTGCATCATTAAACGACACTCGAGCAAGCCCAAAGTCGCAAATCTTCAACTTGCAGTCAGAGTTAGCTAGAATATTTTTAGGCTTCAAATCACGATGAAACACATTAGCTGCATGCAACAAAGAAAAAAGATTTCGTTCAGGTTGAGTTGAAAAGCAGTAATATACTAAAGGGAACAACGGGAACAGAAATTTTTTACGAGCCAAGGCACTCGCCTGTGTGTATAAACTTCAGACCACGAAGAAGCTGGTAGAGGAAAAACTGGTAATGCTCAGGTGTAAGATCATCATTCGCCTTGATAACTTGGTGAAGATCTGATTCCATCAACTCGAAAACAACATAAATGTCTCTGAATTCACGGCGTGAAGGAGGAAGCATTACGTGTTTAATCTCCACTATATCAGGATGCCGGAGCAACCTAAGAAGCTTGATCTCTCTTAGAATCCGCGTTGCATCAGAGACGTGCTCAAAGACATCATTAATTTTCTTAATGGCAACCTTTTCGCCAGTATATGTGTCGATTGCAGATGCCACAACCCCGTAACTTCCTTTCCCTATAACTTCTTGGATTTGGTATCGGCTGGCTTCACCATATTCTGTAAAGAACTCAGTCTCCAGTACAACCTGCGATTGAACAAATATAAAACACCTATTAAGAAATTTAGATTGGAAAGTCAGGGAACTTTGCCTAGTTCTCCAAATTCTATAGATCATCTTCTAGACATATATAAGGTACCATAGATTCATAATGAGACTATAGGGAATCAAAAAACCAATTCAAAGCCGAGGCAAATGAAACATAATGAAGAAGAAACCAAAACAACAATGTCACCATTCTACTAGGTCTCCAAATCCTTCAATAAGGTGACATAGATTCAGATCATACCAGAGGGAATCAAAAACCAGTTCAGAACCGAGGCAAAGGAAGTATAATCATGAAGCAACATTTTCTCTCACAACATAACATCTAAGACTGTTGATCAAAATATTTGACAGTTCCATAAAAGTCAATTCGTAACCATCAGAGACAGCCAACATTTCTTAAGCAAAGAAACACCAAGAATATAGGAATCCCAAAAAAGTGTTTGCCCTTTTCAATCTAATAACTTAAAACCCAATGAGATTAAACAACGATTTGCTACAGTTCCTTCCAACGAAATTGGAGAAATGAAACAGAAACTCATTCGAATCCCAAAAAAGTGTTTGCCTTTTTAAAAACAGAAATCACCAACAAAAAAAAAAACAAAGGCAACAAAACCCAATTTTGAAACTGACTTTGTCCAAGAAAGCAAACAGATAGATGTTTACGACAGATCCATGGGAGGAGCAGTAACCCCCAAATGGTTTCCATAAATAAATAAAAAAAGCCGAACCTTTTTATGAGGATCCATAAGAATGTAATTCCTTCTAGGAACCCTAATGCACTTCAAACCAGACAAATCAAAATCCCTAACAAGGGCGAATCTTTTCGTTTCCTCTTCTGCCCTTTTCTCTTTTCCTTCTTCTTCTTCCTCTTCTTCTTCTTCTTCTTCTTCTTCTTCTTCTTCTTCTTCTTCTTCTTCTTCGTTTCTGTAAATGGTTGTGAGCTGAGACCGTAAACTGGTAACAGATAAACGATCACTTGTAGAACCACAGTGGCGAGAGCTGTTGTTGCTGTTGTTGGTGATCAGATGATTAGAAGCATTCCGAGAATGAGGATGATGACTATTATTAACGGTGGTGCTGTGACTAGCACCCATCAAACACCCTCCTCCACCACCACTCTTTCTTTTTTTTTTAATTTAATTTCTTTAAAAAATATATATAATTAAAATTAGTAAACAAAATGTTGACTCTACGCACGAATCTCTCAGGTATGGCGTGCTTCTCTCTTTCGAATTCGACTCTCCATTATTATTATTTTTTTTTTAATTTTTTTTCCCTTTGCTGTTTGGGTTTCTCTCTTGTCCGAAGGATGCGGAAGCTAGAAGAAGAAGAAGAAGAAGAAAGAAGTAGAGGAGAAGATGAAGAAGGTGAAAGGGGGTTTCTTTTTGGCACGTGCGGTGCACGTGAAGCGTGTGTCACTCTTTTACCCTTTTTAATTAAAGGTATGTTTGACTATTTACGAACTAAAGGTTCATCATTCACATGGATTTTAATATCTCTCGTCGTTTTTCATAACAACAACTAATCAGATCAAGTGTTAGGAAAAATTAGGCTAACAAAATAACAATTAACAAACTGTATAACTATTTTTGATAAGGACTCTATAATATTAAAATTTTTCAAAAAGCGTGTCTGAGAAGAAGAAAAGAGAAAAATAAAAACGGTGATGGTAGTGGTGTTGGAGGTGGGTGGGGCCAAAATGGCCTTTTGGTTTGAGATATTGTAAGATGACAGCCAATGTCTGCCCTGTAACTCTTCTAATGCACGTCTCCGGTCGTGTGACTTTGAGAGTTGAGAGGACCCTAATGACCAGAAAAACATAATTAACAAATTCATCTTTCAAACAAACAAAAAAAAAAAGACCATTAAAAAAACAGTTAACTATGCAGCACACGGACAGGCCCATCTCATCCCATGTCCTTGCTTGTGCCCTCAGGGATGATAATTCGGCCCGTTAACATGTAATGAAGAAATTTGAGTACTCACGCGACCCCTTTTTGAAAAAAAATTGTAATGCCCATTTTGGTACCGTCTTTGCTTAGCGAAAGTGGTAATTTTGTGACGCATAGTTGGTAGTTCACTCTCTGTAGTCTTTTACCAATGCTCAAAATGTTATTTCAAAAATCAAATGTAAAACAATATTTGTATATGATCTACTTCTAAGCATAAATATATGAATCATAAGTGATGATTAGCAAATTACTTTAGCTTTGTTGTACACTTGTAGTTGACAAGTTTTTCCATTTCGTTATTACATATGTTTTAAATTGCAAAAATATCTCGGTTTCTGGAATTTCGTGGAAAAATATATACAAACAAGGGTTGTTTTTTTTTAGACATAAGTTTGGTTATATCTCAGCTTTGCATATCAGTGTTCTTTATGTGTTTTGAGATGCTACTAAAGTCATATGGCGATAAAATAGTTTTTTGCCGTCCATCACAATATATATGTTTAGAAAGTTACTTATCTGAATGTCAAATGCTTTAAGACATTTGAAATACAAATCGAACATTTCAATACAAAAGTACTTATGTTTGTGGACTCCTTATCGCATATTCTATAGGTTTTGGTCTACAATAATCAGATTGTCCACGTACGTGAAGCAGTACACATATCGTAGTCATGTGCTTTATTGGTGGTCATCTTAAGTCTTTTATCAGCCACACTTTTGTTGGTTTCTCTGTTTGGCTATTGCTCGAAAGTTGAAACTATTCGAGCACACGCACGCACGCACACATAGGACACAAGCACATATTCTATTAAAAGATAAGCATACATACGTCGTTGTATGAAAATGACGCTACTCAGGTGATATTTGGGATTTAACTGGTGACCCATTATCCAATTTTTATTGCGCTAACGTACTATACTCGTCTATAAATTTGTACTGTATTGTCAGTGACAGTAATATCAGGACAATTTTCTTGGTCATCCATTTTGGTTACCGGCCGTGACGTATGAAGGGACGATGACTCAACGGATGAGATAGGGGTGGCGCAGCTGTTTACCCCAAAGATTTATAAATTGGTTTTTAGTCCATTGATTTTACTTGACATTTGCTAGTCCAATTTTGAAAATTCTGATTCTTTTCCATTTGTACTTGTTCAACTTTATGTTTATTAGTGCTGATGCCAATGTCATTTCCAGATCCATAACTTGCTTATATTGTCAGATCTTACACCTAATTTTTTCATCTATTCACTTGTAGTTATAGTTTTCTCTAATTTTCATATACTTTCTTTAATAACTAACATGATCATATCCTTTAGGATAAAGTACGTATTTTTATGACTTAGTTAGATATATAAATAACTGCTAAAAATAAACCTAACCAATATAGTGAGACTTTGCAATGCGTTTGAATGCGTTGGAGTTTTTTTGAAATTTCGTAAAAATATAACTGTTAATACGTACGTGTGACTAAACCTATGTTTTTGTTGATTAAGTAGTGCAAACCGTACGGTAAAGCATAAAGTAGATGGGACACATATATATATGTTAACGGGTTCGATTTTTCTATATCTTCGGAATCAAGTACAGAACTTATTAACTAGAAAAGGTTTTAATCTACAATTGATATATGACATTCTCTACTCTTTTTCTCAAATTACAATGAATGTTAAGGAAATGGTAACAACGTTTTTTCCAACTAAGACGATTTCCACAACCAAACTACCCATAGATCTTACATCAAATATAGTAAGATGATGTCACACACTTTTTATGTGTCTCTCAAGAATACCTTTAAGCACACAAGTTTTTATGAATCTTCTTCTAAGTATTTATAATACTAACTTAAAAATACTAAATTGTTAATTAAAAAAATAGTTTTTGCCAAAAAATATTTTAAAAAGATAATTTTGTAATTAAGCTTAATGTTTGATACGTGAAACATAAAATTTTAAATAAAAAAGGCGATATGTTTAATATATATTAGACTTCGTTGAGATATGCATCTAAACTTTGGATTCAACAAGTACTAATTATGTTTTCCATTTTTTGAATTTTATTAAAATTATTGTTCACTAATCACTACTTATTGTTTTAGTTATATTGCTTAAATAAATTCAACTTATTTGCGATACACTACAATACAATAATAATGTGCAATTAACACAATAGAAAAATTATATAATGAGTTTTTAAAGTTAGTGTTCACCATTTATTACTCTAGTTATAGTGTTAAAATAAATTAAGCTTGTTTACGATAAACGACAATACACTCAGATTTTCTCTTTTAAAACTTACTAATTACATATTTTCATATGTCAAGTGTTTTTTATTTTAAAAACTCAATATTATTATTTTAATCATATATTTTAAATAGATTAAGCTTGATTGAGATATATGACAATACAATAAAGATCTGCATTTAAAACTTATTAATTATATTTTCATATAAATTTTCTAAAAACTTCCATTAACTATGTATTGTATTAATTATGTTGTTTAATTAAATTAAGCTTGTTTTCAATAAACGACAAAAATATTAAAATGAAATTGAATTTACTAATTATGATTTTCATATACATAGATATATAATATAAATTAATTATCTATTAAATGTATTATGTTTATTTACGATACACGACAAAACAATTAAAATGAAATTAAAATTTACTAATTATGATTTTCATATACATAGATATATAATATAAATTAATTATCTATTAAATGTATTATGCTTATTTACTATACACGACAAAACAATTAAATAAAATTAAAATTTACTAATTATGATTTTCATATACATAGATATATTATATAAATTAATTATCTATTAAATGTACTATGCTTATTTACGATAAACGAAAAAACAAGAAAAATTACTATTTATTTTATTTAGTTTGCTTTGTGCTTTTACATCTATGTAATTGTGTAATCAAAAAAAAATTAACAAATAATGATTTTATATCATTATTAATTAATTTCTTTTACCTCTTACACTAATTAGTATGAAATAGTTTTTTGTTAACTGTAATGAAAATATTTTATTCAAAAGCAAGTAATTGTAGTATATTCTAATGAAAAATATAACTAATACATCATGACGTATCATTTAATTTCTTAGGATTAAGGGTCATAATATGTACGTTTTTTTTTTTTAAATCATAGTAAATATAACAGTGTACATCCTAGTATCATGTAGGATACTACACGACCTAGGAAATACACATCATTTGCTTTACCTACATATGGAATCTTCATCAATTGTTATGGAGCTTGGAGAGCACCTGAAATTCATTCAAAGACAGAAGTGAGAAATTCAAATCGAAGTGAAAACGAGTAATATTTCAAAACCTATTTAGAATACAGTAGTATAAATAAAAATTCACTTTCACTGATGGGACTGTGTTGGTGAGGATGTTTTTCGTTTCCGTAATGGAAATCTCCTAACTTAACAGTCACCCCATTTCCGTTGTCAACAATATAAAAGTTGTCAAGCGTTAAGTGTCGATGTGTTATACCTTCCTGATGGATATCAGCAACCATTGTTATCACATCTTTGATCATGTCTTCAAGAAATTTGGAAGGCTGGCCATGTTTACCCCAAAACTTTGATTTGTTGTTGAAGTGATTCTGAATAAGATATTGAACCTGAGCTGGGACCAACAAATTCTGATTATATCCACCTGAGTAACAAAAGTCGATACATTGTTTGAGGGTGCACTTCCATGGTTCAGTAACGAAGTAGAAAAAGCTCCCATCGATATTTACTCCAAAACAATGGAACACGTTTTTTTATGTTAGCTGCCATATGTGATTAAGCAACTGCCCATGCAAGGCTACATTATGATCATCTTCTGTAAAAGGTGTCCTTCTTACAGACGAAGGGAGGTGATCCCTTACTCCTTCGACAACATTAATAGCGACTTAAAATAGTGTACATCCTAATATCATGTAGCCTTGTAAACAAGGGTTTGATTTCTTAATGGCAAAAGTATCTCGGTTTCTGAAATATTGTGGGAACATATATACAAACAAGGGTTTGATTTCTTAGACATGAGTTTGGATTTACCTCCCTTCGTATATAGATGTTCTTTATGTGTTTTGAGATGCTAGTAAAGTCATATGGCGAGAAATAGATTTTTACCGTCCATCACAAAATATATGCTTTAGAAAGTTACTTATTCAAATGCTTTAAGAAATTTGAAATACAAATCGAACATTTCAATACAAATTAAAGTAATTATATTTGTGGACTCCTTCTTGCATATTCTATAGGTTTTGGTCTACAATAGTCAGATTGTCCACGTACGTTAAGCAGTACACATATCGTAGTCATGTGGCTTTATTGGTGGTCATCTCAAGTCTTTTATCAGCCACACTTTGTTCGTTTCTCTGTTTGGCTATTGTTCAAAAGTTGAAACTATTCGAGCACACGCACGCACACATAGGACACAACAAGCATATATTATATTAAAAGATAAGCATACATATGTCGTTGTATGAAAATGACGCTACTCAGGTGATATTTGGGGTTTAACTGGTGACCCATTAACTGGTTTTTATTGCGCTAACGTACTATACTCAGTCTATAAATTCGTATTGTATTGTCAGTAATATCAGGACAATTTTCTTGTTTATCCATTTTGGTTACCGGCCGTGACGTATGAAGGGACGATGACTCAATGGATGAGATAGGGGTGGCGCAGCTGTTTACCTCAAAGATTTATAAATTGGTTTTTAGTCCCATTGATGGTACTTGACATTTGCTAGTCCAAATGGTAAAATATATTCCAGATCCTTCACTCATCACTCGATATAAAAATAGTTATGTAAAAAAAATTGCTCCATCAAACTGACAGTTAAAAGAAACAGCTATTTTCTAAAGTATTGGATAGCAAAAAACAAGAAAATCAAGAAAAATATACTGGCAGTGACTTGTTTTTCCTTACATTTACATGTTTTGAAAATTCTGATTCTGTTCCAATTGTACTTGTTCAACTTTATGTTTCCGTTTTAACTTAAAAATTAGTGCTGATGTCAATGTCATTTCCAGATCCATAACTTGCTTATATTGTCAGATTTTACAACTATTTTTTTCAGCTATTCACTTGTAGTTATAGTTTTCTTTAATAACTAGCATGATCATATCCTTTAGGATAGAATACGTATTTTTATAATTAGATATATAAATAACTGCGAAAAAATAAACCTAACCAATATAGTGAGACTTTGCTTCACTATAGATTTTCTCACAATCTTTCTTGCAATATCGTTTGAATGCGTTGGAGTTTTTTTTAATTTCGTAAAAACATAACTGTTAATACGTATGTGTGACTAAACCTATGTTTTTAACAACTACTAATTATGTTTTCTATATTTTGAATTTTATTAAAATTATTGTTCACTAATCACTACTTATTGTTTTAGTTATATTGGTTAAATAAATTCAACTTCTTTGCGAGGACACGCAATACAATAATAATGTACAATTGACACAATAATTTTCTTTTTTTTATATAATGAGTTCTTTTAAAGTAATTGTTCACTATTTATTACTCTAGTTATAATGTTTAAATAGATTAAGCTTGTTCGCCATACACGACAATAAACTTAGATTTTTTCTTTTAAAACTTACTAATTACATATTTTCATATCTCAAATTTTTAATAAAAAATTTCAATATTATTATTTTAGTCACACTTTTTAAATAGATTAAGCTTATTTGCGGTAAACGACAATACAATAACGATTTTCATTTAAAACTTATGTATTATATTTTCATATCTAAATGTTCTAAAAATTCATATTCACTATCTATTGTATTAATTATGTTGTTTAATTAAATTAAGCTTGTTTGCGATAAACGACAAAACAGTTAAAATGAAATAAAAATTTACTAATTATGATTTTAATATACATAGATATATATATAATATAAATTTATTATCTATTAAATGTAATATGCTTATTTACGATACACGACAAAACAATTAAAATGAAATTAAAATTTACTAATTCTGATTTTCATATACATAGATATATAATATAAATTAATTATGTATTAAATGTAATATGCTTATTTACGATACACGACAAAACAAGAAAAAATAAATTAAAATTGACTAATTATGATTTTAATATACATAGATATATATAATATAAATTTATTATCTATTAAATGTAATATGCTTATTTACGATACACGACAAAACAATTAAAATGAAATTAATATTTACTAATTATGATTTTGATATACATAGATATATAATATAAATTAATTATCTATTAAATGTATTATGCTTATTTACGATACACGACAAAACAATTAAAATTAAATTAAAATATACCAATTATGATTTTCATGTACATAGATATATAATATAAATTAATTGTCTATTAAATGTAATATGCTTATTTACGATACACGACAAAACAAGAAAAAATAATAATCATTTTACTTAGTTTGCTTTGTGCTTTTACATCTATGTAATTATGTAATCAAAAAAAAAAAATACTGATTTTATATCATTATTAATTACTTTCTTTTACATCTTACACTAATCAGTATGAAATATTTTTTTGTTAACTGTAATAAAAATATTTTATTCAAAAGCAAGTAATTGTAGTATATTCTAATGAAAAATATAACTGATGTATCATTTAATTTCGTAGGATTAAGGGTCATAATATGTACATTTTAAAAAAAAAAATCATAGTAAATAGTATAACTTTTGAAATTAAAAAAAAAAAGCTAAAACAAACGACCTTGAAGTTAAACTTAGTAAATTNAAAAAAAAAAATCATAGTAAATAGTATAACTTTTGAAATTAAAAAAAAAAAAGCTAAAACAAACGACCTTGAAGTTAAACTTAGTAAATTGCATATTGACTTCAACTTATCATACACTCATTAATGGAGGTTGATACTTAATGCAATAGTGTGTGATACTTTATTTGATGCAATCCAAAATCATTTTTTTTTTACACTGAAAGCAAGGAGGTATTCTAGAAAATGTGCCGTCCATTAATTAAAATAATTTTGGGTGAATTTTGTTATTACATATGGAGCGTAAATCTAGCAATTTTGTGAGAGAACTAAAAAAAACCAAAGTAAAGAAACACAAATCTTATAAAAATAAAAAATAAACAAACAGAAATAAAACGACACGTCATCGATCCTCGTCAGGACCATTGATTAAAAAGAAATCTACGGTCAGATTTAATAGTAATCTCTTTAGTCATTTTGCATCTCTCTCTCTCCTCTACTCCTCCGCCTCCTTCTCTCTCCAACCTAACTATATTTATATTTCTCTCTCAATAATTTTTATTTTCACAAAACCAAAAAAAAAAAATCAAAAGAGCTGAGAGCACAAAAAAAAAAAGGAAAAGAAAAAAAAAACCCTAAATCTAAATCTCACCTTCCTTCCTCCTCTGTTTCTTTTCTTCTTTTTTTTTTTTTTTTTTTTTTTTTTTTTTTTTTTAAAAAACA
>NC_025703.1:9085832-9095256 GCF_000633955.1 Camelina sativa | reverse complement strand
TGTGTAGATGATTTGCGCTGCGATTGCCGCGTTGAACGAACCGGATGGTTCAAGCAAGATGGCAATTTCGAGATACATCGAGAGATGTCACTCCGGTTTACCATCTGCTCATCCTGCTCTGTTGACTCATAGCCTCAAGATTTTGAAGAACAGTGGTGTTCTTGCTATGGTTAAGAAGTCTTACAAATTCGCTGTTTCCTCTGGTCCTCCTGAGAGTGTAGCTGTTGCTGCCGCTGCCGCCGCTCAAGGTCTCGATGTTCCCAGATTTGAGATTCTTCCTCAAGTTAACAACACCGTCAATGATCCCATGTCTGCCTCTGCCTCTGGCTCTGCTTCTCAGCCTCAGAAACGAGGTCGTGGTCGTCCTCCTAAACCGAAACCTGAAGCTCAGCCACAACCACTACAAGCCATTCAACCTAATCAAGTCCAGTCTAATGGACAGCAAATCTGGCAACAGCAGCAAGTCGGATCACCTGCACCTAGACCAACCGAAGCTGCTCCTGTTCCGGTTCCGGTTACAGAGTCGGCTAAGAGAGGACCTGGTCGTCCAAGGAAGAACGGAACTGCTGCTGCTCCTGCTGTTGGACCAATCGTTCAGGCTTCGGTTATGGCTGGAATCATGAAACGTAGAGGTAGACCACCGGGTCGTAGAGCTGCTGGGAGACAGAGGAAGCCCAAATCCGTCTCTGCAACTGCCTCTGTGTATCCGTATGTTGCTAATGGTGCTAGACGCAGGGGAAGGCCTAGGAGAATTGTTGACCCTAGCAGCACCGTTAACGTTGCTCCAGTAAGTGGTCAAACTGTAGCGGCTGCTGTTGCTCCAGGGATGAAGCGTGGACGAGGACGACCACCTAAGATTGGTGGTGTTATCAGTAGGCTTATGAAGCCTATAAGAGGACGAGGACGTCCCGTTGGTAGACCCAGAAAGGTAAATTCTCACATTCCAATCCTGTTTTTTTTTTGTGATCTCTGAGTTAGTGTACTGTGTATGATTGTGTTCACTGCTCCGCCGTCAAAGATAAAAGGTTGAGACTTTGTGTTGCAATCATTGTGGAATTAAGTACCATGTCACTTTCCGCTTTTGAGCATTGTCTGTTTTCGAGTATCCCATATCTGTCTGACTTAGTATCTATCCAGTGTTTTTATTATATTCGTGTCTGTCCCTCACTTTTGTTGGCTTATCCTTATCTGTGTTTTTTTTGGCGTAATTAAGACCAAGTGGTCGGTGATGTCTCGCTTTAGCTTGTAATAATTTTATCAATTAGTGTGTGAACTAATCTGTTTTTATGGTTTCTGAGTCATAACATAGTCGTGTTCTCCGGTATGTATATTCTTTTTTTTTAAAGTAGTAACGTGTTCAATTGATTTAAGTTTAAAAGACTTTCTTGATTTAACCATTTAGTGTCTATCTTTGAATTTTTTGTAATTGATTATCTAACATTATTGCCGTTTATGAACTTAGATTGCTACATCAGTCACCACTGGGACACAAGATTCTGGAGAACTCAAGAGAAAGTTTGATATTTTTGTAAGTGTTGATGATAATATAATAAACATTTTGGTTGTGCTTCATTTGATTCGTTTCTTGATTTAAAATTCCCCATTCTGCTTTCTTAATGTTTTGGTTTTGGTCTCTAAATATGATTCAGCAAGAGAAAGTAAAAGAAATCGTGAAGGTGTTGAAAGATGGAGTAACTAGTGACGATCCTGCAGTGGTGCAAGCTATAAAAGATCTGGAAGGACTAACAGTGACGGAGACGGTTGAGCCACCACAAGCCATGGAAGAAGTGCAGCCACAGCCAATGGAGACTGCAGCACCAGAGACTGAACCTCAAACTGAAGCTGCTGAAACGCAAGGAGGACAGGAACAGGGACAAGAAAGTGAAGGAGGAGAAGGACAGACCCAGACCGAGACCCAGAGTCAGACAGAAGCAGAGGCAATGCAAGAAGCACTGTTCTGAAGAATAATTATAAATAATAAATCAATCTAGACATAATAGCCTTGGTGTTTGGCGTTAGGAGGAGTGTTTTATTTATTTCTAGTTTATTTAGGTTTTGGAATCGTATCTTTAATTTATATAAAAAAAATAATCTATAAGGAATTTTAATCTTTTTTCGTAGGTTTTGTTGTCTGGATAAGCAAAAACAAAAGACTCGGTAATGCCGTAATGGTGTTGTTGTCGGTGTGTCTTTAACCAAAACGTTCAAGTCGTGGCTGTAAATTAGCGATGTTTCTAGTGTTCCGTTTTTCTTTCTTATGCCTGTGTCTGTGTGCCTTTGGTTTTTCAATCTGTTTTCTACTTTGCTTGCGATTTGCTTGTGCTACTTTTAGCAGGTCCAATCTTAACATCATAAGTTGTCGTTGGTATCATCTCATAACTGCTGGTACGAAGGTATTCACCCGAAAAATTATTAGAGGTAAGGCAGTATTCGATGTGTTGACTTTGACATTGTTTAGCAAGTAAATTTATATATTTTAATATAATAAATTAAAAAAAAAATTAGTTCTTTTATAGGTTTTTTAAACTTGTTTTTCTTTTTTGTTGAAAAAAAAAATCATAACATTTGGCAAAGGCCATAACAACTATGTTCGTGTTGTCCATGTCTTCTCTCTTATAACAGAGTACTAGATTAAGACCCGTGCTAGAGTACGGGTTGAAATTTATTTTATTTTTATTATATTTTTTATATTAAATATAATTTATGTGATTGTTGTTAAAAGTTTTTTAGATAAAATATTATGCAATAAAATCATATGCTAAATATAATGGCTTGAAAAACAACACATATTTTGTAAGTTTTATATCGTTAATGATTCTAAATAAGTACCTGTGCTATTTTATAGTTGTTAATGATTCTAGATAAGTAAACATATTTTGTTAATAATGGTTAAATTTAATTTTATACAAAATTTTGTATATTTTATATTTTAAATTTTTTTTTAATATGTTGTATTAGTTTATATATGGGAAGTTATTTCAACAATGTATATTCTACATCATGACTTAAATGTCATTATAAGACATAATTTTGTAAATTTAGTTTTTAAAAAGCGAGTTATTATATTATGAGTAATTTAATATATTGTTATACTTTTTGTTTTAATATACTTGGTTTCTTGAAATTCTTTCATATTATAGTGACATATTATTGACATTGCTATAACAAATCAATTTAGAGTGTTTATAGTTTCTAACTTTTATATCAAGTTTCAATATGTTAAAAATATTTCAAAATAAACTATTTAAGGTTTATTATATTATAAAATTCAACAAAAAATATAAAATTGAATTTAAATATTCAAATTTTGACCCGTTACTCAGTAAAAATTTTAATTCAATAGATATTATTTTTAAAGAATAATTTTACTAAAGCTTGAATATTTTATAGATTGAACAATTTATATTTGTTTTTAAAAATTCGACTTATGGTATATCTAGAAATAAAACTATTTTTAAATATAATAAATAATATGATAATTTATTTGTTTCACAAAATAACTCATATATAAAAATGAGAGGTGAAGTATAATGATAATTAACAAATTAATATGTTAAGCTAGATATCAAAAGATTTTCTTTGATGAATAATTTAATAAAGAAAATTAATATGGTAAGTTAGATGATATGATTCGTTAGAATATTCTCTTTAAGATTTTTGGAAACAACATGCTCTTATAATAAAATCTTCCAAAAATAAATTAATTTTGCATACAGTATTTAATTTGTAACCAATTAATCTATCAATTAATGTATAACCTATTTGTAACTAATTTATTAAAATTATATAGTTTACAAAACAATGTTGTTTACTTCCGTTTTATTATAAAGCGGATTTTTGGCATCATCAAACAGTCATTGCTTGCTTAAATGGTTAAATTTTGTAACTAAAAGAAAAATATGAATTTTCACCAAAAATAAAAAAGATATGAAATGTCTCTTTTTAAAAAATCTAGAGATATTAGTTTCTGATTTTGTTCCTCAAACAATAAAATGTACATCATTATGAATTTATGAATACAAATTATAATGTAAAAAAAACAAAAATTGTCTTTATAGATTTTATCAATAATTTCTACCTTAATACGTGGCACGGGAAAAATATAAAGCTTACAAATAAAAATGTTGTTGAAATGGTACTCTTTAATTATGATAAATTTATTATTTTGATTAATCATTTTTAATCGATTTCGTAAATAAATTCAAAGTAAAATATGTGTCACGGAATGGTTTGGGTCTTCAAAAAAAAAGAAAATTGTACATGCAACTGAAAAAAGATAATTTTTTCAGTTAGTTCATCTTTTAATTTTATTCTTTTGGATATAACAAAGCATTTAATATTATGATTATACCATTTAAATAGATTGTTTTTTTTTTGTGATATACTGTATGATAACATATTTTCAATGAACATTTGCTAGTTACTAGTAACTTAACAAGTTTACAATGAACATTTGCTAGTTACTAGTAACTTATTGTTTTGGTCTCGTAGTGTCGTACATCTATTTAAACGGAGTAATTAAAACAGGACTTTAACATTGATTAAACGGTGTTTTAATTTTTCGTACAATGACTTAAACGGTAAACATGTCAATTAGTAGAACATAATACATTAGAACCTCTGTAAATTAATAGTAGCTATAAACTGATATATTTTTTCGATCCCAGATTGGACCAGTTTAATTTTAGTCACAACACGATAAAATAATAAAATAATAATTTTTGAAAATACTTTATAAAGATATGGTTTCATCAATACTATAAATTAATAATTATATAAAATTATCAAAATATATGTATATATATACACTAATTTTTGTTTGAATTCATTTCTAATATTTTTACTATATAAAAGACTTTGATTATTCTCTTCAAAATATTATAATTATTATTTTTATTCTATAAAAAGATTAGTTATATTAATGAAATCTTTTTTTAACCTTTTCTTGAAAAAAATTACCAAATTAGGAAAGTATCTCTTAAACTTTTTTAAATTAAAAAATTTTCATGGTCTCAACTTAATTAATTTATAAAAGTTTTACTGTAGTTAGCTTCTAAGAGCATAGGCATTGGTGTCCTATGGTTTTTGGTCCTCCAAATTTAATATTATTATTTTGAAAGTTTCTTATTTTTAGTATGAGCATTGCTGTCTATTTGTATTTGGTCTCCGAATAAAATAATAATATTTTGAAAGTTTAAACATTAATTATTTAAATTAAAAAGTAAATTCACAGTAAAGAATTAATAAAAAGAAAACATATAACATTAACATTGAAAACATAAAAAAATTACAAAGTTACAAAAAAGTTGAAAAACAAAAACATACAATTAAGACACTAAAATAGAAAACATAAAACATACAAACATCAAAAGTAAAAACAAACATTTTATTCAATTCATAGAAATTTTAAAATTAATCTTCATTATCCGGAAGATGTCCAAAGTTAGTCCAAATATGCTCAATCAAATCATGTTTTAGTTGGTCATGAGCTTGTTTATCCCGAAGTCTTGTTTGACGAGTAATCATAGTGCCGATATTTGAACCCACACCGGCGGCACCAACGGTATATGGTTGATCCACATGTTCTCCGTGTTGAAATTCAGAAACAATGTTTCAGAAACTGTATGTATGTCGTTCATCTTCGACAATCATATTATGGAGTATTATGCATGCTCTTATAACATTTGCCATTTTGTATTTATCCCATAAACGAGACGGATTTTTAATAACAGCGAATCTAGCTTGCAAGACTCCAAAGGCACGCTCAACATCTTTCCGCACAGCTTTTTGTTTTTTAGAAAAGAGAGAATTTTTCATACCTTGTGGAAGTCGGATAGATTGAATAAAAGTGGCCCAATTTGGATAAATCCCATAAGTGAGATAGTACGCCAAATTGTACTCCCTTCCGTTGACAACGTAGTTGACTTCCGGAGCTTGACCGGTTATTATGTCATCAAAAACATTAGATCGATCAAGAATATTAAGATCGTTCATAGTACCTGGAGCTCCAAAAAAGGCATGCCATATCCAGAGGTCATACGAAGCTACCGCTTCCAACACGATTATAGGTTTTCCGGTTGATCGTGAATACATGCATTTCCAAGCCGTGGGAGAATTCTTCACCCCCAATGCATACAGTCAATGCTCCCAACCATCCCGAGAAATCCACACTGTTCATTATGATACAATAGTCTTTCTAGGTCCTCCGGTGTAGGACGTCTTAGGTATTCATCGCCAAACACTTGGATGATGTCGGCGGTAAACTCGTGCAAACATTTCCGAGCTGTTGAAGCACCAATTCGTACGTACTCGTCAACACTGTCAGACGAACTACCATATGCCAATTGACGAATTGCTGCAGTACATTTTTGTATAGGTGATAAACCAGCCCGTCCAGTTGCATCCTGGGTTTGGTGGAAATATTCGACTTCGGTAGAGAGACGTTGCACAATACGCATGAACAATGGCTTGTGCATGCGAAACCGTCGCCGGAATAAATATTCTGGAAATGTTGGAGTGTTACTGAAATAATCATTCCAAAGATTATTATGGCCTTCTTCCCGGTTTCTCTCGATATAAATCATTTTGTTTGGCTCCTTTGGTTCCGGAATAATATGCGAAAAATCATAAATCTTTTGTAAATAAGCATCAAAATTATCACCATCATCTCCTTGGTAGTGATAATGACCATCATCTCCTTGGTAGTGATAATGGTTTGAAGATGATCCCATTTCAAATAATAAAAAAATTTAGAAAGAGTCAACTTGTATTGAAGAGAAAGAGAGATCTTGTATTGAGGAGAATAAGAGCTCGTGTGAATGTGTAACCCATGATGTTTTCTTTGGTGTTGCATTATGGTCTGCTTGCAATGTGTAACCCGTGACATTAAAAATAAATACTGCCAAGTAACATAGTACATCCTGACTCTTTTACAAGTACATAATGCGAAGATTCAAAACCCGTGAGCCTCAACTTTATAATGAAGAATCTGTGACTCTATAGTGTAAAAACAAGTACAAACACAAAGGCCATTACAAAAGCAGAGTCATTACAAAGGCATAGCATGAACATCCGAGTCATTATATTACATGAGCACCCTAACTAAATGTCTCCAATCTGATTTAAGTAGACATGAACAAGATACCTAGAAGACCTACCACAATAGCCATTAAACCAACAACCAGGAAATCAGTTACATTTCTAAACCTATTTTCCTTACGCAGCTCAGAAACTATATTCTCTAACATAACCATTTTCTGTTCAGTTGCATAACTCTGATCCCTAACCTGATTGATCTCTGATTCATAGTCATTGAAGAAGGTTAAGTAATCTACCTTCTCAGCCTTCACTTCATATCGCCTATCACTGTCTCTCATCTCCTCCATTACAGCCACATCCCACCACTTGTGAATATGCATCTCTCCATCATCAACATTTGGACATGTGAAGAACCTGCAATAAGTAACAAAGTTATCATATATAGTAAAACTTAAACTTCAATAACATTAAAAACAGAACAGCTAAAATCACATACCTTCTGTTGTAGCAGTTGGATAGAATAGGTTGAGCACCACAGTAGCATACCTTGGGGAATCCATGCTCAATCTCAGGTTGAGGTGGGTATTGACTCGGTTCAGCATTGATGAACGTACTCTCTGCTTCATCCATAAGAATCAAAGCTTCTATTTCTCTCTCCGCAGTGTCCTCTGAGTACCTATCATACTGATCTGATGAATCAGGCTGAGAGTAGCTATAGTCTTGGCCCATTTCTGAGTTAACCTGAAGATAAACAAGAAGAAGCAGATTAGACTTAATAGAACAAATGTTAAAAAGAAATCACAATTTGATTAAGTGAGTTAAGACTTAAGATAATAGTACAGATAACACAATATATTGATAAGATAATAGACTTATATAGATTCAATTTAAAACATGGAACACAAAAGCCGAGTTACTAGAACATGAAATACAAATCAAACAGGAAATACAATGCATCGAAACTTAAGCAAGAAATACAAACAACAAACACATAGTTAATATCAGAAATACTGGGACACTATCTTGTTCATGATAACTTCTTCACTCGCATTCAAGGGTTCCTTTTCGGCTAAGAGAGTGTCTAGGATGGCCAGCTTTTGTAGTTTCTCCTATTCAGCCAATTCCTCTTTCTTGACATCCCACATGCTCTTATACTGAGCAAGAGTCTTCATGTATGTGGACTGAGCATTGTTCCTCTTTGCCTTTGGAGCCTTGATCCCTTCTGGCCTTTTCTCATAGTCCTCAACATTGCAGCTTGATGCTTGTGAACCTTCAGCAGCTGGTTTCCTCTTTGTTGCAGGCTGAGATGGAGGCGTGTTAATAGCGTTAAGGCTGAGCCATTTCTGCTCATACCTTAACAGACACCAACAATGTTCAAGGTTAAACTTCTTCTTATGGTCAGAGAAGTAGATATCATGTGCATTCTTTAGGATATCATTTTCAGAATGACCAGAGCTGTTCAGTCTCTCTGCATCTGCCATTACCCCCACAGAACTTGTTAGTTTGGTCATTTATCTTGTGCCAACGCTGCTTGCAATGTGTCACCAGCATCTGTTCACCACCATTTCTAGCATGAGGAGAGTCAGCATAGTACCGGCTAATCCTTTGCCAGAAGCTTCCTCTCTTTTGTTGATTTGCAACAATGGCATCCTTTGAAGTGTTGAGCCATGCAGAGATCAGGACTTCATCATCAGCAGGTGCCCATGTCTTTCTATCCTTGCGCTCCAATGGAGTTTCTTGAGAAAGAGGTGGCGCCTTAGAAGGTTGGGAGCTGAGAGGAGGCATTTGTGAGCTGTTCTGTCTAGAAGGTGGATAACTTTCAAAACGAAAGTTTTCATTTATACCACCTTCTTCTTGACTGTTAAGCAGGTTTAAGTAAGAAGAAGACTGATAAAAGGGATTCGTAGAATCCATATGAAGAATCTTAGAGAATGAGTAGAGAAGAGAAGGGATTAGATAAGAGAATGGATTAGATAAGAGACGCGATTAGAACTGAGAAGGGGTTACAAAATGAAAGAGATTTATGATGGAAATAGAAAGAAGATGGTTGAGGTTTAATAGGTTAAAAGGTAACTTGCAATAAGTAACAAAACATAATGAACTAACAACCACAGTCTAATCAGAAGATGGTTGGGGTTTAATAGGTTAAAAGGTAACTTGCAATAAGTAACAAAATTTAATGAGCTAACAACCATAGTCTAATCACAATTTATGACAAGTACACTTCACAAAAGCTATGAAGTAGTCTTTACTGGCTCATTCAACTTAAAGGTGGCATAAACACATGTGAAGAAGAAAGCTATGAAGTAGGTATTACTATGGATGCATTGGTGTCTTTACTTGCTAATTCATTTTACTTGATAACTGCATCAGTAGCATTCAAAAT
>NC_025703.1:9069304-9079270 GCF_000633955.1 Camelina sativa | reverse complement strand
AGAAACAAGTCATCTAAACCCAATAATAAAAACAGAAACCTTACTTGCAATAGTAAGCTCCTGAGCTGCGTTTGGTGAACTCTCGAACAATGGAGGAAGACTAGTGAATTTGGTCAGAAGAACCTGAAGAACATAACAATTAAAAACCACCAACATAAGAAGAAATCCTCACCATTCAATTGCAATATAGAATTAAACCCTACATGTTTTACTCACATTCACAATCCCTTAAAATAGAAATCAGCACTTACACTATTCTTCTAAAAGATCTCTCTAATAACCTAATTTTTTCACTTCAATACATCAAAGCTATCATAGATTCGAGACAAACCCCATCAATTCACCTAAAATTCAATCGATAAACCAGATATATATGCAAAGAAGAGAAATCGAAACAAATTAGGGTTCAAAGAAGAGAGAGAGAGAGAGAGAGAGAGAGAGAGAGAGAGATGTATACCTTAAGCTGAGACAACAGATCACTACATGTATCGTAATCCTTCCTCGCAAACGCCGCCTTGAATCTCTCAAAATGCTGTGAAACTTTCGTTAGCTATGGATCCATTGCTTAACCTTACCCAAAGACTTCTCCCAATCACCACCTTCCACGTGTCCAAGTAGATGGATAAAAAACGTCGCATTTAAAAAATCAATTCTTCAGTATTTAGCCATTTTAATTTAATTTAAAAAAACAATTGCCGGAGGACGGCTCAAAACTACGCCATTGCACATAGTCTTACATTGTTTCAGCAACCTTGAGATTATGTTTTGGTTTGCGTAATCGAGTTTGTGCGATACCTTTTAATGGCCCATTTGACTATTATAGAAAAAGGGCCTAAATAGAATGAGTCAACGGCCCATTTGACCAGCGGAGTAAAAATGATTATCCCATTCTCTCTCTCTCTTCCCTCTAAAACATTTTGATATTCTTCGAAACCAGATCAGTTTTTTTTTTTTTTTAGGGTTCCTCGCCGAACCATTCTCGCTACTTGCTGGATCTCTGAAGGTGTTAAAGCGCCATGGAGAATGCGAAAATAGACAGGCAAGATATGGAAGTGAACAACACCATACCGCCGAGGAAGCCTCGTGTACTACTTGCTGCTAGTGGAAGTGTCGCTGCTATCAAATTCGGCAATCTCTGTCATTGTTTCACCGAATGGGCAGAAGTGAGAGCCGTCGTTTCCAAATCATCTCTTCATTTCCTCGATAAACTGTCCCTCCCAGAAGAAGTGACTCTGTACACTGACGAAGATGAATGGTCAAGCTGGAACAAGATCGGTGATCCCGTCCTTCACATCGAGCTTAGACGTTGGGCTGATGTTTTGGTCATTGCTCCTTTGTCTGCTAACACCTTAGGCAAGGTAAAACAAAACAAAACATCTTTTAACCCACTTTACTTAGCCTCAATTGTGTGAATTGTGGAACATTCAATTGTCTGAATTGTGGAACATTCATGGAGATCTTTTGTTTTTTTCTTACCTTTATAGATTGCTGGTGGGCTCTGTGATAATCTTTTGACTTGCATTATACGAGCTTGGGACTACAGCAAACCACTTTTTGTTGCACCAGCGATGAACACATTGATGTGGAACAACCCTTTCACTGAAAGGCATCTTTTGTCGCTTGATGATCTGGGAATCACACTCATTCCTCCTATCAAGAAGAGACTGGCCTGTGGAGACTACGGTAATGGCGCTATGGCTGAGCCCTCTCTTATCTATTCCACTGTCAGACTCTTCTGGGAATCGCAGGCTCATCAGCAAAGTNCTACGCCATTGCACATAGTCTTACATTGTTTCAGCAACCTTGAGATTATGTTTTGGTTTGCGTAATCGAGTTTGTGCGATACCTTTTAATGGCCCATTTGACTATTATAGAAAAAGGGCCTAAATAGAATGAGTCAACGGCCCATTTGACCAGCGGAGTAAAAATGATTATCCCATTCTCTCTCTCTCTTCCCTCTAAAACATTTTGATATTCTTCGAAACCAGATCAGTTTTTTTTTTTTTTTAGGGTTCCTCGCCGAACCATTCTCGCTACTTGCTGGATCTCTGAAGGTGTTAAAGCGCCATGGAGAATGCGAAAATAGACAGGCAAGATATGGAAGTGAACAACACCATACCGCCGAGGAAGCCTCGTGTACTACTTGCTGCTAGTGGAAGTGTCGCTGCTATCAAATTCGGCAATCTCTGTCATTGTTTCACCGAATGGGCAGAAGTGAGAGCCGTCGTTTCCAAATCATCTCTTCATTTCCTCGATAAACTGTCCCTCCCAGAAGAAGTGACTCTGTACACTGACGAAGATGAATGGTCAAGCTGGAACAAGATCGGTGATCCCGTCCTTCACATCGAGCTTAGACGTTGGGCTGATGTTTTGGTCATTGCTCCTTTGTCTGCTAACACCTTAGGCAAGGTAAAACAAAACAAAACATCTTTTAACCCACTTTACTTAGCCTCAATTGTGTGAATTGTGGAACATTCAATTGTCTGAATTGTGGAACATTCATGGAGATCTTTTGTTTTTTTCTTACCTTTATAGATTGCTGGTGGGCTCTGTGATAATCTTTTGACTTGCATTATACGAGCTTGGGACTACAGCAAACCACTTTTTGTTGCACCAGCGATGAACACATTGATGTGGAACAACCCTTTCACTGAAAGGCATCTTTTGTCGCTTGATGATCTGGGAATCACACTCATTCCTCCTATCAAGAAGAGACTGGCCTGTGGAGACTACGGTAATGGCGCTATGGCTGAGCCCTCTCTTATCTATTCCACTGTCAGACTCTTCTGGGAATCGCAGGCTCATCAGCAAAGTGGTGGAACTAGTTAAACCATGGTTTCCACATGCATTTGGTGCTGTTTCACTATCTTAGATAATAGATTCTATCTGTCGGTACGCTTTTCTTGTATATCTTAAAATAGCTGTCTGGATTTATGTTTCTGGAGGAGTAGAATTGTTTGTTTCTTTCCTCGCTCTTAACTCTTTTAAGTATTGTCTTCAATTCTGCTGATTATTCACCTTTCTGAGCTTACTGAACTTTAGAATTTGCCGGCAAAAACCTGACAGAGAAACAAACAAAGCAACTTCTTTACTCACACACAGCGTTGGTAAAACCAATTCTCAGATCAGTAGTCATGATATCAGAAGCCACGAATTGCTTGAGAACCAAAAACATGTATAGCTTTTGAAACAGCCTATCCGAGGATGCAGAGTTTAAAATTAACTATCTCCTTGCACAGCTAGAATCAGGTAGTTTATTTAGTATCCGCCATGTCACAGCATCAGGAGCCTGACCGTTCGTCCTCATCTCCACCAACATCTCGTACGCTACTGTCTTCAACCCAATTCTGCTACACTCATCAATCACAGTATTATAGCACACAACATTAGGGATTGCTCCAGAATCTGCCAGGTCATATAGGAAATGGCAAGCATCAAGTACACAACCAGACCGACAAAGCCCTTTGAGAAATGCCGCATACACAAATACATCATGTCTGCCTGATGGCCATATCACATCATCCCAGAACTTCTTCGCCATATCCACCTGACTAGTCACGAACAACCCGTCAATGATTATAGCATATGTAGTACTATCCGCAGTCACACTCGCCTTTTCCATCTGATCAAACACACGCATAGCTTCATCTCCTTTATGCATCTTGAACAACCCACGTATAACAGCATTGTATGTAACAACACCTGGCTTAATCTTCTTCTCTGGCATAACCCGATTCAACACATCCAGAGCTTCTTCTGCTCTTCCTTGAGTGAGCAAGCCACACATAACAGTAGTTAAAGTCACAGCATCTGGTGCACAGAACTTCCCTGTCATCATATCACCTAGAACTTGCATAGCATCATCCACCCTACCCATCTTGCAAAATCCATTAATAACTGTGTTAAGTGTATACTCATCAGGCCTACAGTCTCCCTGAAGCATATTGACCAGTACATTCAGGATCTCAGTCGGGTTATCCATCACGCAGAGAGCTCGTAGATAGATATTATAAATTCTAGTCCTATCTACTCCTTCTTTTCTCAACATCAGCTCTAGAACATTCCTCGCTTTACCAACGTCCAGTTCCTTGCATAGACTCTCCACTAGGAGCTTATAAGTATATTCAGACGGAATAAACCCAAATTCAGATCCCTCTTCTAGCAACTGATAAGCCCTCATACAACCACGATCCTTGCACAAACCATGAATGATAGCATTGTATGACGTTCTTCTCGGTAACAACCCTTTACTCTTCATTATATAAACAATCCTCGCAGCTCCATGGTTTCTCCTGTATAGACACAAGGAATCTATCATATGCCCGTAAGCAAATTCAACGTTCACAGACTCGCATTGCGGCATGTTCTCTGCAATCTCGAAAACGTCATTGAAATATCCTTCCCTGCACATAGAATCAACGAGATTCGCAAAAGCTGCTGATTTAATTGATACATCAGTCTCCTTCTTCAAGTATACCCAGAGTTCCTTCATCAGCCTCCGTCCCGTTTCAACATCTCTCATTTTCAATAACCCATCAATAACAACACTCACTGTGAGAGAATTACGCTTTACGCCACGCACACGCATTTCGTCGAACACTTTATGAGCAGCTTTAATCTCTCGAATCTCGAAGCAACCACCGATCAAAGTTGTGTAAGTCACAACATTTGGGAGATGTCCCATGTTCCTCATATCTTTTAAGATCATACGCGCATCGAACACCCTACGAATCAAACAAAACTGATTGATCAAACGGTTGTAATTCGTCAACGACGGCACGAACTCTCTCTTGACACCGATCAAACGGTTAATAACACTTAACGTACTATCCGGAGATCCCGAGTCTAGCAATCTCGCAACGATAACATTGCAGGTTCGCTCATCTGGGATAAAACCCGAATCGACGAAGAGGAGACACCGACGGTGAGCTTCGTCGAATCTTCCGGAGTCACAAAGAGCGTGGATCACACTGCTGAGATTAAGCGAATCAGGACGATAACCACGAAGGCAGAGGCCGTCGAGAATACGAAGAGCTTCGTCTGGATTCTTTTGAACGGCGCAGAGACTGTGTATTCGTCTTCTCCAGTAAGCTTTATCGGTTACACTGCGTCGACGATCTTCTGTTTTTGTTGGATCTTCTTCTCCTCCTTCGTTGTGTATTCGAGCTTCGACATTATCAGTGACCATTACGGAGGCAGATGAGAAAGAGTGGGGTTTGATAGAGAAGAAGAAGAAGCCATTGTCTCTGGCTAGAAGTCGAAGGCGCCTGACGAAGATCATAACTTTTTTTCCAGCGAGCGATCTCTCTGTTTCTCTCTTACACTGACTTTTATTTTTTATCCCCTTATTGTTAGATGGGCTTTCATTGGGCCCAAAAGCTTGACGTTTGTAGACCCAATCCAATAAATGTTCGGATAGTTGGAAAAACTACAGATTATAGTTTTTTTTTTTTAAGAAAAAAAAAAAAAAACTGTAGTACGAATTTCCAGTTATACAATTTCTTTTCAATTTTGCTAAAAAAAGTTATTAAAATTTCTAAAGAGATTAGTCTATGTTTTAAATTTGTTAAATGAATAACACTAAATTTCAACTAAGAATTAAAAAAATCATAGACTATAACTGACTTGTAATATCGTACATGTGTGTGTGTGTGAAATAAACTAACTTTGCCTCGGAACAAGTAATACAGGATTGCTGAATGTCAGAACTGTTTTACAAATTTGATCATATATGAATGATTTAATTAATACACAATCACTTGCAAGCCACCAATATATATATATATGAAGAACACTTTGATTAATTTTTTTTTTCTTTGATTAAAATTTATAATTGACAAGATCCCTGTTCACTAATATGAGATGATTTAGGATATGTCATTTGTAAACAATAGTTTTTCATCATCACATAAACATTAAAACAAGTAAGGAAAAGAAAAGGATCGTCTAGTTCCAAAACTTAAGATTAGAAAATTTTCTCAAAAAGGAGAAAAAACAAAAGGATTAAGGAGGCTTGGGAAAAGACAGAAAAGGGGGATTTAAGATCCCAAAGAGAAGAAAAAGAAAGGAAAAGGGTTTTACAGAAAAGTGGGTTTGAGAGAGACAAAGGAGATGAGGTGAAGAGTGTAAAGGAGACAAAGCCTATATATGGGGCAGTTGAGAACAAGAATAATAGTGAAAGCCACCACACACACACATATATAATATGATCTCATGCATATTTCATAAAAACAAAAGATCACTCTAATACTACTCTATAATAATACTCATCAGTAATATATATATAATATATATCTATACATATAAAGGAACAAAAGAATGAATGAAAAAAAAAAAAAACAGAAAACAAAAGAGGGGAAAAAAAGAATGAAAGAAAAGGAGTGATGGGGAGAGATGGGAGAATGTAACGTCGCTATAAGCTCCTTCGCATCTCCCCATATCATTCATATCATATCATATCATATCATATCATATCCCCCAGAATTCCACGCCTCTCTCTCCTCTCTCACTAGCTAGTCAACCTCATCTTCCTTCCTCTCCTTTTCTCTCATGATATCTTCCTTCTATTAATAGCCACTAAAATCATATGGTACATATGAAGCTAAGATTGTATCTCCAAAAATAGCTTAGTGAAATTTGATATAGATGATCAATGAATTTACTGACTTGGTTAATTAATAGTGGTTTGTTGTACGTGCTTGCTTTAGAAGTATATGTTGGTTGGGAGGGAAGTTAAATATATTTGTATGTCAGTTTTATTTATAGTGGTTAAGTACTTTCATCATCCGCAGTGTAACCACGGTTTGAATAGTATTTTTAGTGGTACACATTGTTCATGAAAGCTTTATCTTTGCAAGTACAGATATATATGGGCTTAATGTCTATGAATCTATTACATGTCACATTAATCGTATCGTGTATAAAAACCAAAATAAAATATATAAACAAACCATATAGATTATATGAAATGATAAAATTCCTTCATGGAAAAGTATATACACGTTTACTATAAGCAGGGGGGATTATATGATGCTATATATATCTTTTAAATTAAACTATAACTGTGCATGATTTGGCAACCGGGTGTAGATTTTTTTTAAAAAAATAGAACAAATACAAAAACAAAGAAATGTATAATATTCATATGAACAATGTTAATATTTTGTAAAAAAAAAAAGAAGGAATGTGTTAGACTGCCTATCTCTTTCTATATATATATGCACACATATATCATATATGTGGTTACAAACCCCATTTCCATGCTCTCATTCACATATATATATACAAATATATCTCAACTTTATCACTCGACTTCAAAGCCAAAATAGCCAATACCTCTTTCCACCATTTGTCTATTTCCTCCTTCAACCATATATCATTTACATCTCCTTGACTTCAGAAAAAAAAACCTAACATATAATTGAACTGCTCTTCTCTCTCTCTCTCTCCCTTCAAGTGAATAAAATATATCAAAATGTGGACGATGGGCTACAACGAAGGAGGTGCAGATTCCTTCAACGGAGGAAGAAAGCTTCGACCACTCATCCCACGCCTCTCTTCTTGTCCCACCGCCTCCCCAAACACCAACTCTGACCACCGCTTTAATATGGGTCAGATCATCCTCTCTCTCTCTCTCTCTCTCTCTCTCTCTCTCTCTCTCTCTCTCTCTCTCCCTCTCTCTCTCTCTTTCTCTCTCTCTCTCATACGTTCCCTCTCTCTTTCTCTTGTTTGTAATGCTCACTTTCTTTATTGTTATCATTTTCACAGCAGTGATGACGATGACGGCGGAGCAGAACAAGAGGGAGCTGATGATGCTAAACTCAGAACCTCAACATCCGCCGGTAATGGTGAGCTCACGGTGGAATCCGACGCCGGATCAGTTAAGGGTTCTTGAGGAGTTGTACGGACAAGGAACAAGAACTCCTTCTGCCGACCACATCCAACAAATCACCGCACAGCTACGACGGTACGGGAAGATAGAAGGCAAAAACGTTTTCTACTGGTTCCAAAACCACAAAGCTCGCGAACGCCAGAAACGGCGACGACAAATGGAAACTGGCCACGAAGATTCGGTCCTTAACACAACGAGTCTTGTCTCAAACCACGGATTCGACAAGAAGGACCCGCCAGGTGAGATACCATATATAGAAAGATATATAACTTGAGGTGGTCGCTTACATGTCAAACAACTAGAGTCTTTTTGTATTAAATGTCATATTTTGGGTTGATTAGACATTTTTTTTTTGGTGTAATGTTAAAATTGGGTTGATTAGACATTTAGCTTCGATATTGACATTTTGACATTTAATTTAATGTAAATTTTGCAGGTTACAAGGTTGAACAGGCCAAGAACTGGATATGTTCGGTCGGATGCGACACACAACCAGAGGTAATGTATATCGATACATGTTTTTTTGGGTTAAACACTTAAAAGTACTTGGTGGTCTCCTGTTGGGCGCATGAAAGGGAATGTAATTAAGCATAGTGTAGAATTAGCATATGATTACAAATAGAATCTCATAAGAATACGTGAATTCTTCTTTTGGAAGTTTAATTTGGGTAAGTTTGAAAGAAAAACAACAAGTTAAGGCAGAGAAGATGAGGCGGTGGAAAGTTAGTTTATCGGGAAATGCAAATAAGCCTTAAGTAAAATATTCTCAGCATATAGTATAATTGTAGGAGTATTAAAACTAGTTATTTCGTTTATTAAAAAAAAAGAAGAAGAAGTAATTAATGGATTGATCCAAAAAGCTGCAGAGACTTTCCTTTCTGTCGGGACAGCTGCTACGTACGATCGATCCTTTAGATATGTCTTCTTGTTTTTCCTCAAAACCTCTAAATATTAATGTGCTTTTTTCACTCCAACTCATGCTTGAATAGACTGTTTTGACCTTGGTCTTTAACGGTCTCATTCTCCTTCACCCTTGTCCCTATCTGGAATTTGTTTTGACTGATTAATTTTGGGTCTGTGTGTGTGATGGGGGTTTTTAAACATCAAGTTTGTCGGTTTGCCTAAAGATTTTGACTTATTTGTTACAAATTTTACATTTTCCAATGCTAAATAAATTGACTAAATATGAATAATGTTCTTTTTTTTTTGGATATCTAGAAACCTTCCCTTGATGATCACCAAGAGGAGGCATGGAACATACGGGTAGAGCGCAATGGTCGTTGTGGAGGTGACGAGAGACGAAGCTTTTTAGGGAGGAACGTCACGTGGCAGATGATGCAGTTGCCACCTGGACTCTACCCTTCTTCACATCATCAGCAGCGGAACCTCATTCTCAATTCAACAAATGTTTCCTCCAACATGATCTCCACTAGCAATGTTAATACTGTTTCTGCTGCTAAAGATTCTGTCACGTTTTCACCTGTGCTTCTAAGCACGAGAGAAGCAACGAACGCAGAGACTTGTCGACGAAATTATGATGACAATAAAGGTCAAGAACGTCATGAAGAATGCTCCAACGGTGACTCGGATCATGAAGAACACACACTTGAGCTGTTTCCATTGACAAAAGAAGGGTTTTGTAGCGATGATGAGAAAGAGAAGGAGATCAGTGGCATTCACTGTTTCTATGAGTTTCTGCCATTGAAGAACTAAACCCTAATTGATGTCTTTCAAGAGCAAGACCTTTATTTTTGTTATTAGATGATTAGTTTAATTAATCAACCAAGTTGGAGAGAGAGAAAAGGTGTTACTTATTTAGGGTTTTGTCTGGGAGTGAGCGCAGGCGTGTCTTTATGGTGTTGATGTTAACATTTCATAAGGGTTTGCCTTAAAATGCACTTTGGACCACTTTCTTTAAATATTAAAAATGAACCAAACAAATTTAAGAAAATAATCGAATGACATGTGATTTTCTCATTAGTTTTTCTTTTGTGTGGATGTGATGAATTAGGGTTTGGATCATGAAACTTGCTTGATTTGGTTGGTGAATGAAGCTGTTTTGGTGCACTGGTGAT
>NC_025703.1:9048778-9068341 GCF_000633955.1 Camelina sativa | reverse complement strand
AACCCTAATTGATGTCTTTCAAGAGCAAGACCTTTATTTTTGTTATTAGATGATTAGTTTAATTAATCAACCAAGTTGGAGAGAGAGAAAAGGTGTTACTTATTTAGGGTTTTGTCTGGGAGTGAGCGCAGGCGTGTCTTTATGGTGTTGATGTTAACATTTCATAAGGGTTTGCCTTAAAATGCACTTTGGACCACTTTCTTTAAATATTAAAAATGAACCAAACAAATTTAAGAAAATAATCGAATGACATGTGATTTTCTCATTAGTTTTTCTTTTGTGTGGATGTGATGAATTAGGGTTTGGATCATGAAACTTGCTTGATTTGGTTGGTGAATGAAGCTGTTTTGGTGCACTGGTGATGGGATCAAGTGTTACGAAAATGGGAACTCGTTACTCTACATATTTTTTCTTTTAACCGTTAAATCTTTATATCTACACACTCATGATCTATATGTAATACTATATGTATTTGCATATATAATGCATATGTCAATGTAGGCATCCGTTCCTATGAGTTATAAATGCGCGAGAGACAAAAAGAATTGGGTTGATGTTGAAGTGACTAAGAGAGTGGGGAAAATTAAATTGGTTAATTTGGAACTTGTTTTGTTTTCTCTTCGCTTGCATGCTAACAAAATGCCTTTACATATGCTATTTATGTATACATTAACTTCCTCTCCAATTCAACGTCCCTCTCAACCAACAATTTTACTTTGTATTTGCATTTAACATTTTAAATTTCATCACATATTTCTTTTTGGGTTCATACCCTACTAAACTACACAAAAATATTTCACTTAAATCTGCGAGTATTTTGTTTATTTTTTCTATATACACACATTTTTTTATTAGAAATACGAATATTTTTTTAATAAACTTAGATTAAGAGTACAAATATTAACTACTCTAATTTGAAATAATATTCCGATTAACTAACCATTTTCTCTTTGAGTTTGTACTTGATTTGAGACACTTCGATGCTAATTAGGTGGGTGTCTTCTTACTTCTATGCTCTTACATTTTTTATTTTTATTTAAAAACCTACTGTTTGGCACAAAATAAATGTAATCAGTTCATCACAATATATATTAATAACGAATGGAGGTAAAGTAGCCTACCCAATATAATTTTCAAATGGGGGAAAAGACAAAAAAATATGAGAGTGGGGAAGTGGGAACGTGAGAAAAGGAAAGAAGAGCGACTTTCAGAGGAGAGAAGAGACAAGACTTAAAAGAAAAACAAAATAACTGAATAGCTTATTCATAGAAGAAGCCCCGACACTTTCCTTTCTCTTCCCAAAGATTCATTCATTCTTTTATGTCTCTTTGTACGATTCAATGAGACCTTTTTCTTTATTAATAGTTTTAGATGCAAGATCCATAGTAAAAAGAAATTGTTTGCATTGCTTATTTTGATGCATTATCATTCCCTTCGTCTCACTTTGTATTTGGCTTTATTTCTTTTTCATGATGATTGAGTGTTTGTGATTCTTGCGAGCATGAAAGTAAGCAAAAACAAAAAACATGACTTTAATTATGCGAAAAAGTAAAAAAGCAAGAAGAGAAACATATGAATGGGTTCGTACTTATATAGTCAACAGATTACCACACGTACTATCCTATTAATTATAAACAATAAATATTGTTGTTAGGAAATAAAGAAACATGAATCTTCTCGTGAATTGTAACGAAGATTAATGGTAAAGTATAATCGTACGATCTTTATAATCTTTTGGTTATTTCCATGGATCGTAAAAAAATCTCTGTCTCCTCCTTTGATTCACCATAGTCCCATCTGTGACGTGTTATAATAACACTATATATGCATGTATGACCAACGTGGAAATGTTTACATCCCTACATATGATTTGAATAGTAGTTATTGCACGAAGCTGAAGGTGATAGGCTTTCTAAGAGTATATGTATATAGTTTATAGTTTTATACTAGCTACTAGATACAATGCTTGACATTGTTTCATGCATGGATGGTTTTATCCGTGGGTAAGTCGTATTTGTCTTTAGCTACAGAAACCTCCAGCTGGTATAGCTGAAGACTCTATAAAATGACTACAAATATCTACAAGAAAAAAAATAAAAATCGTCGAATTAGTAGTGGTCATTGATTTTGAACACTTTTAAAAAACCCCAACTGTGGAAGAGACAAATTAAGAGAGAGAGAGAGCGAATTGACAAGACTGAAGGAGGGGTGTGTCTGTGAGGGACAAAATGGTGACAGGCATGAGGTGGACCATTGGTTTGGCTTGGCTGTGTGACTCACCCACCCGGCTCCTCTCTCTATTCGCTGCATTTTCCCTATTTTGGTTAAACGCTCCATGTGATTCTTCTTTCATTCGCATCTATCTCTCCCTTAAGAACAAGAACCAAGTTATATCAAAAACTAAATGATTAAAGCCTATTTTCAAGCTTTTTCATTATAAATTGTCAGTGATCTCTCTTATCATGAGGTCATCATAATAACACCATTACATATATGTCACGTGTGTACGTATATATATATATATATATATTTATTGGAATATATTACACATGTCGACAAAAAAATATAATACGCATACACATTTAACACTATATTTACAGTGTTCTGACAATGTAAGACTGCATCAAATTCTCTGTATCAATATATTATTTTAATTAGCTACTGAGGGACGTAGGTATCAATTAATAGATTTGTGGTTTCTTTCTAAAACGAATATGATGTCAAAAATAAAACAAAAAACGAATATTTATCAATATCTTTAAAAAACAATATCTAACATTAAAACCAGAAATAAAGAAAGAAAGAAAACACCAAACAGCTAACATGTTTTTGAGTTACTTGACCATTGGGGTAAAATTGATGGATTTTGCAAATAAATTGACTGTATGAGATTGAAATTGACACTGTTGATTACAGAAATAGAACAGTGTAGGTGTCTATAGCAGAGGTAGGGTTGGGTCAAAATCTAAATAGGAGGGGAGTCTGACGAATCTAGTCTTGAATGTGTGTGATTTCACGGCTTTTCTCTTTTACCTCCACACACTACGTTGCTGTGTCCCCTATGGCTATGCGTAACCCTATGGAATGTTTTTTTTTTTTTTTTTCCAATTAGAAAATATAAATATTTTATGCCTCTCCTACAAATTTCTTTACCAGGAAAAAAAAAAAAAAAAATCAGCTATATATTCGATGAGATCTAAATTGCTTTTTAACAAGTTACGGTTTGAAACATTCAATACAAATTAAATACTTGGGGGCCTAGACTCTAACACAGGCTAACGGGGTATAATTTAAAGAAAAAAAATAGTGAGATAATTTGACTAAAACGCTGAATCAAATTTAATGCCAATAAAGGAAATGTATATGCCTAGTTCGGTTTAAGTTGAACCTAACCGTACCCAAATATCCAATTGAAACATTCGGGTCTACCAAACAGTAACTCAAGTCAAAGCGTATAACACAAATGCATTTAGAAAATTCTTTGAATAAAAAAGTAAATTTTACTAGAGAAGTCCTTAGACCAGACCAAACTCATAATTCGGCTTACATATCACATAAAAAAAGAAACAGGATATAAAACACCACCACTCAAGATCGATCACAGAACACTGACTGCATCATGCTTATCATCACTTAGCGGAAATGACATGTTTATTGAAGAAAGAAAGAAAGAAAACAGAGGATATTTTTTTTGACTGATTAATTCTTGTTGGCGATGAAGAGTCCCCATTTCTGTTCATCCGATGCACACCTCTCCAGCTTTGCCTTCCATCCTCCAACAATGTCATCGTAATCCTCCTGCGTTTTGTGAGGTACATCAAAATTTGTATAAGAAAGAGACAGCTTAAGATATTGTGACAACACAAAGTTTTCATTTTCCGAGGCTGAAAGAAGAAAGATACTTACTTTGGAGAAGTCGGAGATGAATTCTTCCTTTTCTTTCTCCACACTCTCTAGCTCACGTCTCAGGACTTGCGTAAACTGTATATACATAACACCAAAAGAAACATACTCTGTTATAGCTACAGTCCTTGGTTTTAAACAAGGTATGTATGTATGTTAATTTCATTCACCTGATCAGTCCGGTCCTCTGCGATCACGTCTTTGAAGCCAGCATCTTTTAGCATCTACATTGAAGATTTAATGTTAAAACGAATAGACAAAGGGCCTTGAGGGACAGCAAAAACATATATCCTTGACACACAAGACCAACCTGCCCATAAGCTTGAACGTCATGGAGATCATATCCTCTCTGTTTGATGTACTCAGAAAACTCAGCAGATGGAGTTTTTGGGCTTCTACAGTAGTCACTGATGAGAACTTTACCTCCCGGCTTAAGCCACTTGAAGAAAGTCCTGAACAAAGCTGGTTTGTCCTGAAAAAAGAGAGAGAATGAGTAAGCATTTGCAATGATTGAACTTCCAACAGAGAACAATGAGCAAAAAGTTGAGTACTTGAATGTGCAGAATGGTGTCTCGGCTGTAAATGACATCAAACGAATTATCTGGGTAGTGTTTTGTGGTGCAATCCGCGACCTCAAACTCAACCGAGCAGTTGAGTCCGATAGCACGCTCCAATGCGAAAGATATCATGTTGACAGAGAGGTCGATACCAACAACATGAATATCAAACTTCTCAGCCATATAGAAGTCACCTCCACCAATGCCACACCCAACATCTAACACTTTCTGTCCTGGTTTCAGATTCATTTTCTCCACAAATTCTTTGGTTGTCTCTGATCCAAGAAACATGACACAAACACACTTAAAATTAATACACAGAACATTGCGAACACACAACACAAGCAAAAACGAATTGGGATTTTACCAAGTCCGCCAGTGCTCACAAACCCTTGACCAAAGACACGCTCATAGCGTAGGATTCCACTGGACTTGTACTGAACATTGTCCAAGAAACGCTGGAAGCCTCTGTCATTTTCTGAGCTGACTTTCTGCCAAATCCAACAAATCTGCATCCCAAATAACAAAGAGAGTGTGTTATTCATGATTAACACCTTAGATAGAATAATAGGAAACTAGACAATCTTGATTAAAAGAGATTTGTTTGCCTGATTCTGATTCTTCTTGTTCTTCACATAAGCTCCAATGCACTTGCATCCAATCATAGAGAGCTCAAATGAATTCCCAGCAGCATCGCGTGTCTGACATTCTTGAAAGATCTGCATTTATTCACCATCCGTTTTAGTCAGTAAAATACAAATGCCACATAACTACTACGTGAATGTGCTTGAAGTTTTCCAATAATTTGCTTGAACAGATTTAGAGACAAGTAACTACAGATATGGTGAGCTGTGACCACTACATTACTTCAAAGTCCGATAAACCAAAACTTAAAGCACCCAAAGCATAAGATAACATTTATATCTCAGCCAATAAGAGGATATTCAAGTGGTTATGTATCCTTTACTATTCACCTCAACCCACTGAACTCTCAACATATTCATCAGCAGAGGCATTCTAATTTCTAACCACTAAGCAATTGAAAATGCAGTCCTGGAAATGTAACTATCAACTGGATGTAAGAGAAGTATGAACCTTGGAATAGAAACGGGGTTCACGGTAGTGAGTCGGGTTGGATTTGCGCTTACTGTCCCCAGATTGGTGGAAGCAAGATTCACGGAAGAAGATGTATCCACCAACCTTGATCCAACCAACCATCCTTTCTGCCAAAAGCTCCACCTTGAATCCAAACCAAACAGTTGCTTAAAAACTCAATTTTCATTCCCCATCTTGTTATCTTTAATAAAAAGAATGAGATCATCTTATACCTCTTTGTCAGAAAGATACATGAGAAGCCAGTTGGAGAAAATCAAGTCAAGGGATCCATCAGTAATCTTAAGGTCAGGGGATGTAACATCAGCACACATAAACTTGACGTTCTTGTAATGTCCATTAACAGTTTCATTCTACAAGACAAAAGGAATGTAGCATACATACAAGATTACAACAAAGTCATGAAAGCAAAGAATCATTAAACTAAGAAGGTGAATCAAAAAGAAAACCTTCTTAATGACGCTATCAATGAAGTCAAGAGCAATGAGTTCACCAGCCTTTTGAGCCAATTCACCAGTGAACCTACCGATGCCGGCTCCAAGTTCCAAGACAGATTTGCCTTCATATGAAGGGAGTAAAGAGAGAACCTCAGGACGTTCTTCCTTGTCGAGATCAGAAGCACGAGAGTCAAGCATCATAGCTTCAACAGTCAGATCAGCCGAATGCTCAATCCAGTAATTCTTCTGGATATCACGCTCTTCCTCTACGCTCACTCCAAATCACATCAAATCAAATCAAAAATCGAAATCAATTTCTCACATTCTCTTCTATTTTTCCCTAATCTCCTAATTTCGAAGCAAAATCAAACGAATACGATGCATAGAATCAGTGATCTTACCGTACGTTGCAGCCATTTCGGAAATTTTGGGTTTAAAAAAAAAAAAGGGAAGAAGAAGATATGTTTCGGAGAGAGTTCTCTTAATGGCCTTCGACGGCGAGTCTGGATCTAGAGAAGCTTCGAGATCTACGGTTGACGGATCGTCCTCTCTGCTGCATCAATTCTCTCACAAAACGTCTTGAGTCGGAGAAAAAAAAAATGTAAATTCAGATCTGAGCGAAAGAGCGTGAGTGTGTGTGGCTCTCATCAGGTGCGCGCCCTTTTTTATAGGGGAAAGGGTGCGGCGTCATCTTCGGAACTCTCGTAGACTTAATTTTTACTTACCTGACTGTAAAAACTCTTTTTACTAAACCGTCGGGTTATTTAAACCGGTAATTATAATAAGCGTATAATTTATTTAGTCAATGTTATTCTGTCAATTCCTTAAGTTATATGGTTAATTTTTTTTTACTATACTTATACTTCAAAATACACTGGTTGAGTAATTTTTGGGGAGTTGGTGGAAGGGAATCTCTAGATCGTTCATTGGGAACCGAGATTTTTGGGGTCCCTTGGGATCTATCAAACTTCAATACATAATTATCATACTAGTATACTATACAATCGAATCTTTGAAAATATCAAATACTACTAGTAGGTACTAGCTCACTCACTCTTGTCACGGTCTTGACAATTATTGTTGTTGGATCACTCATTACAGTGACACGTTGTAGTAAAGGACAACTATGGCTCACGTGTTTTGTCGTCGTAAAGCGCCATTGTGCATCACTCATTCGTCTACATCTGGATTCTCTTCACCTACCCTTTCCTTTTCATTTTTGGATTCTTTTCCTTTTTTTTTTTCTTTCTTTCTTTATAGACTTAATAATTATGGTTAATAAGTAGAGGTGAATCTAGTTTTACCAAAATTACCTAAGTTGTGTTTCAGTAACGTACACATACACCTCTATTAATAAAGGATCATGACTGAGTTTGGGTCAAATTTAGTTGTTTCGAACTTTCGATTTACTATTAATACAAAAATTAAGCGTTTGACAAAATAGATATACTGTATCCGTATCGATGCGATATGTATGTGTTTTTGTAACGATCTACAATTGAGTATAATTTGTTAATCCATATTCCGTAACATACATTGCATTTAATGTAGTAGATACGGTGTAACTCTCGATCGTAACGTACGGTGAACTTTCATAATAATTGAATTGCGCACAAGAGCACTTTCTTTAAAGAGTATTTTGACCCTTATCAAAAACTTTGGGTTAAACAAAATCTCTCGCAGGATACGACAATCAAAGTTTCTCTTTTGTTCTAGGCTAAGATCCAAGAGAAACAAATAGAGTTTCAGTGTTTTATTTTGTGTTTTCACCAAAGAGTTTTTGTCTTTGATGTTGTGAATCTCTTCTCTCCTCTCTGTTTTTCGTCCTCTGTTTTTGTGCGGAGGAACAAAGTTTTATAGGTTTCAAAAGTTGTGTTCGTACGTTTGCAACCGTACGTTTATAATATAACCATAACCCGAACAGTTGCTTTGGTTCATCAAGCAACCGTTTGTTTTACACTTAAATCTCCAACATTCCTCCCCCATTTAAGTGTAATCTTTGATTCACAACTTTAACAACACACATAAACCAAACTCATGCATAAATGTAAATATCGTAACGATTGAATTTACATCTTAGTAATATTACACATTCCAAATACCCAAGAATTAGGATGTCCAATGGATTGAATCCTTTCAACTCATTTGGGTACATGAAGATAATACACACATGAATTTCCACACTACTCTAAGCGTTTATACTTGACACTGTTATAAGCCATGTGTCCCTATCCATTCATGAGTATATAGGAAGCTAAGTCCAAGCTTCTTGATGCGGCTCCACTTCATACTCATATAGGTAGATCTTTTAATCTTGCACCTGCAAATGCAATTTTTCAAAAGATCTATTAAGAAGAGAACTTCAACCTAATCCTTTCTTGCAGGTTCAAGCACTTACTTTGGGATGATACAACAAGTGCTTCAATCTTTAACTGTAAGCTTTCCACATTGAATTCAGCCTCTAACGTTGTATTAGAGGGGAATTGGGTATCCCACAGTTAAAAATTTCAAATGAACTTTAAACCCATCCCTCTAGCCGACTTGATCACCAAGTCTCTAGCTAACACTTTAGTCAAGTGATCCGCTAGATTTTGTTCAGACCGAACAAATTGTATGGTAATAGCTCCATGAGTGATCAGCTCACGTATCANAAAGATGCAATCAATACCTATTTCTCCCAAAGTTTTAATCTTTGGTTGGGGTAGTCTAACAACCGCNATCATGACTTACCATTATACACTTGACTATAAGCTCTAGCCAGAGTGGCTTTACTATCACAATGTATACAAATTGGTGATACCGGTCTCGGCCACAATGGAATCTCATAGACTAAATTTCTTAGCCAGNTTTATTCGTTTTGTTAGGAACCCTATTTAATAAATAGCAAGCCGTTAACATGGCTTCNGTCCGCCTCTTTGCTAGCAGCCGCTAATGCTATGAACTCTGATTCCATAGTCGAACTTGTAATACAAGTTTGTTTTCTAGAAGCCCAAGAAATGGCACCTCCTCCAAGCAAGAACACCCAACCACTTGTAGAAGAGTTACTTTCTACGTTGGAGTTCCAACTTGCATCAGAATATCCTTCTAAAACCGAAGGAAATCTGACATAAGACAAACCATAATTTATGGTTCCTTTCAAGTACTTAAGCATTCGTATTATAGCTTGCCAATGGTGAGTACTAGGGTTACTAGTATATCTACTCAGCTTTCCTACCGCATAAGCTATATCTGTTCTAGTACTTGTCATGGCATACATTAAACAACCAATAAGTTGTGAGTACTCGAGTTGTGAAATCGCTTTTCCCGCATTAGGCATAAGTTTCACACTCGCATCCATGGGAGTGCTCAAAGGAGAACATTTCTCATAATTGAACCTTTTTAGAACCTTTTCAATGTAATGAGATTGAGATAAACATAGGCCTTTGTTCTCATGCTTGATTCGAATTCCAAGAATCACATCCGCCTCCCCCATGTCTTTCATGGCAAAATTTGATGACAAGAACTCTTTTGCAAGTTCTACTTGTCTTAAGTCAGTACCAAAGATCAACATGTCATCAACATATAAGCAAATGATTACTCCATTACCGGAATCATCAAATTTGCTATATAAGCACTTGTCTGCTTGATTCAACTTGAATCCATTTGATAAGATAGCCTCATCAAATCTTTGATGCCATTGTTTAGGTGCTTTCTTCAGCCAATACAATGACTTTATTAACTTACACACCTTTTGCTCATTCCCGGGCATAACAAACCCTTCAGGCTGCTTCATATAGACTTCTTCTTCCAAAACACCGTTCATGAACGCTGTTTTAACATCCATTTGGTGGATCACAAGATCATTAATAGCAGCCAAAGCAATTAATAATCTTATAGAAGATATTCTAGCAACAGGAGCATAAGTATCAAAATAATCGATACCTTCCTTTTGTCTAAAGCCTTGGATAACCAATCTAGCTTTAAACTTGCCAATTGTTCCATCGATTTTCATCTTCTTTTTGAAGATCCACTTGCAGCCTAAAGGCTTGCAACCAGGTGGGAGATCCATTAAGATCCATGTATTATTCTCTACGATGGAGTCTATCTCATCGTTGACTGCTTCTTTCCAAAACGCAACGTCTTGAGACTTCATAGCCTCATCAAACGTTCTAGGGTCCTCATCAATATGATAACAGTATGAATATTGAAATTCAACCTCATCTCTTGACCCCTCAACTAAATAAAGCTGAAAATCAGGACCAAAAGATTTTTCAATTCTTCCTCGCTTGCTCTTGCGGAGCATAGGTGACGCGGTAGAAGGAATGAGCGTGTCATCTCCTTCTTTTGTTCCATTTGAACTAGGAACCAGGTCCTTTGGTCTAGGTATTGATGAAAAACGTGTCTCATCAAATATTGCATCTCTTGACTCAATCACGGTGTTAACCGATATAGAATCATTAGGTTCTATGACATAGAACCTATAAGCCTTGGAATGCTCAGCATATCCAATAAAGATGCAATCAATACCTATTTCTCCCAAAGTTTTAATCTTTGGTTGGGGTAGTCTAACAACCGCCCTACAACCCCAAACTCGAAGGTAATTCAAGTTTGGTTTCTTTTTGTACCAAAGCTCATATGGGGTAATTTTATTCGTTTTGTTAGGAACCCTATTTAATAAATAGCAAGCCGTTAACATGGCTTCACCCCAAAATCCGTCACTTAATCCTGAATAAGATAACATGGAATTAACCATTTCTTTTAGGACTCTATTTTTCCTCTCAGATACACTATTTTGTTGTGGTGTATATGGAGTTGTAGTCTCATGTATAATTCCCACAGACTGAAAATAAACAGGATCATAATACTCTCCACCTCTATCGGTGTGTAACTTCTTAATCAAGTCACTATGTTGTAATTCAACCTCAGTTTTATAAACCTTGAATTTATCTAGGGCTTCATCTTTAGCATGTAATAGATAAACATAACAAAAACGAGTATGATCATCTATGAAAGTGATGAAATACTTTTTGTTCCCTAAAGATGGTGTAGCATGCAAATCACCTAGATCACTATGTACAAGTTCTACCACCTTAGAATTCCTTTCAATACTCTTAAAATGTTTTCTAACTATCTTAGTCAACATACAAGTACTGCACTTCTCTAAATTCATGTCAAAATTAGGAATCAATCCTTTTTTAGACATATCAATTATTCTTTTATAGTGCACATAACCTAATCTTAAATGCCATAGAGAAATATCATTTTTGCTAGAACATGCCATGTAAATAGAACTCACAACTTTATTAATATTAAGCATAAACATGCCATTACAAAAATATCCAAAATCCAACAAAGACACCAGCCTTAGATAATAAATACTTATCCGACTCATACACTTGTTTATAACCACACTTATTTAAAACACTACTAGAGACTAAGTTCTTCCTAATTCCGGGTACATGAAGTACATTATTGAGATCAATAGTTTTCCCGGAACTAAACTCCAACACCACTTTTCCACGGCCTAGGAAAAGAGCGGTTGACTCGTTGCCCATATGAAGTACGGAACCATCTTGAACTAGTTCATATGTCTTGAACCAGCCACGATCATTGCAAACATGTGTAGTTGCACCCGAGTCAATCCACCACGTCACTCCATCATCCTGCATATAAAATGCCTCAGAAATGTTTGATACATAATACACATGTGAATGTGAATCATTTACAAGATTTTGACCTTGATGAGTGATTTGGCCTTGGTCCTTAGACCCTTGCCCTGAACGGTTTTGTCCCATTCTATTCTTATCCTTTGCAGCTCGACAATCCGTCTAAAGTGACCCGGCTTGTTACAAAACCAACAAACGCTCTTAAGCTTTTTGTTAGGTCCACCGTAAGTGTTGTCATTAAAGGGACGTTTCTTCCCCTTATTCTTCATCTTAGAACTCCCACCTTCCTCCATCATATTGATTGAAGAAGGTTCAGCCTCTTTGGGTTTTCCACCCTCTTGCACCCTTAGAGATTCCTCTATGCACAAATGGCTACCAAGTTGTACAAGAGACAACTCTTCCTTTTTGTGCGTTTAACATGCGCCTAAAATCCTTCCATGAAGGCGGCAACTTGTCGATGATACTCGACACCGAGATGGATTCATCCATCTTCATGTTGTGTTGAGCGAATTGCCCTAGGATGCGAAGCAATTCATTGTATTGCTCCATAACAGGCCTTGAATNGTGACGCGGTAGAAGGAATGAGCGTGTCATCTCCTTCTTTTGTTCCATTTGAACTAGGAACCAGGTCCTTTGGTCTAGGTATTGATGAAAAACGTGTCTCATCAAATATTGCATCTCTTGACTCAATCACGGTGTTAACCGATTTAGAATCATTAGGTTCTATGACATAGAACCTATAAGCCTTGAAATGCTCAGCATATCCAATAAAGATGCAATCAATACCTCTTTCTCCCAAAGTTTTAATCTTTGGTTGGGGTAGTCTAACAACCGCCCTACAGCCCCAAACTCGAAGGTAATTCAAGTTTGGTTTCTTTTTGTACCAAAGCTCATATGGGGTAATCTTGTTCCTTTTGTTAGGAACCCTATTTAATAAATAGCAAGCCGTTAACATGGCTTCGCCCCAAAATCCGTCACTTAACCCTGAGTAAGATAGCATGGAATTAACCATTTCTTTTAGGACTCTGTTTTTCCTCTCAGATACACCATTTTGTTGTGGTGTATATGGAGCTGTAGTCTCATGTATAATTCCCACAGACTGAAAATAAACAGGATCATAATACTCTCCACCTCTATCGGTGCGTAACTTCTTAATCAAGTCACTATGTTGTATTTCAACCTCAGTTTTATAAACCTTGAATTTATCTAGGGCTTCATCTTTAGCATGTAATAAATAAACATAACAGAACCGAGTATGATCATCTATGAACGTGATGAAATACTTTTTGTTCCCTAAAGATGGTGTAGCATGCAAATCACATAGATCACTATGTACAAGTTCTAGCACCTTAGAATTCCTTTCAATACTCTTAAAAGGTTTTCTAACTATCTTAGTCAACATACAAGTACTACACTTCTCTAAATTTATGTCAAAATTAGGAATCAATCCTTCTTTAGACATATCAATCATTCTTTTATAGTGCACATGACCTAATCTTAAATGCCATAGAGAAGAATCATTTTTGCTAGAACATGCCATGTAAATAGAACTCACAACTTTATTAATATTAAGCATAAACATGCCATTACAAAAATATCCAAATCCAACAAAGACTCCAGCTTTAGATAAAACATACTTATCCGACTCATACACTTGTTTATAACCACACTTATTTAAAACACTACCAGAGACTAAGTTCTTCCTAATTCCAGGTACATGAAGTACATTATTGAGATCAATAGATTTCCCGGAACTAAACTCCAACACCACTTTTCCACGGCCTAGGATAGGAGCGGTTGACTCGTTGCCCATATGAAGTACGGAACCATCTTGAACTAGTTCATATGTCTTGAACCAGCCACGATCATTGCAAACATGTGTAGTTGCACCCGAGTCAATCCACCACGTCACTCCATCATCCTGCATATAAAATGCCTCAGAAATGTTTGATACATAATACACATGTGAATGTGAATCATTTACAAGATTCTGACCTTGATGAGTGATTTGGCCTTGGTCCTTAGACCCTTGCCCTGAACGGTTTTGTCCCATTCTGTTCTTATCCTTTGCAGCTCGACAATCACGTCTAAAGTGACCCGGCTTGTTACAGAACCAACAAACGCTCTTAAGCTTTTTGTTAGGTCCACCGTAAGTGTTGTCATTAAAGGGACGTTTCTTCCCCTTATTCTTCATCTTAGAACTCCCACCTTCCTCCATCATATTGATTGAAGAAGGTTCAGCCTCTTTGGGTTTTCCACCCTCTTGCACCCTTAGAGATTCCTCTATGCGCAAATGGCTACCAAGTTGTACCAGAGACAACTCTTCCTTTTTGTGTTTTAACATGCGCCTAAAATCCTTCCATGAAGGCGGCAACTTGTCGATGATACTCGACACCGAGATGGATTCATCCATCTTCATGTCGTGTTGAGCGAATTGCCCTAGGATGCGAAGCAATTCATTGTATTGCTCCATAACAGGCCTTGAATCAGACATCTTGTAATTATTAAAATTACTAACAAGGAACTTCTTACTAGAAGCATCCTCAGCCATGTACTTTGATTCCAACGCATCCCACAGTTCTTTTGCGGATTCGACATTTTGATAGACATCAAAGAGAGGATCAGACATACCGTTAAGAATGTGGCCACGACATATGTAATCATCGTTCTCCCACTTAAGTTGTTTCCTTGTCTCCTCCACAGAATCCTTCTCCGTATCCTCCGTCACGGTAGGCATTGGCATGCTTAGAACATACACCACATTGAGTGTGGTGAGAAGGAAATGCATCTTCTTCTGCCATCTTCGAAAGTCTACTCCTTCAAACTTGTCCAACTTCCCAAACTTTGAAGTCATCTCACGCACCGATGCACTCGTCATGTTCACCAGAAAATACTCTTTAAGAATGTAGTATAAGCGGTGTAACTCTCGATCATAACGGACGGTAAATTTGGATAATGACTGAATCGCGCACAAGAGCACTTTCCTTAAAGAGTATTTTGACCCTTATTAAAAGCCTTGGGTTACACAAAATCTCTCGCAGGATACAACAATCAAAGTTTCTCTCTTGTTCTAGGCTAAGATCCAAGAGAAACAAATAGAGTTTCAGTGTTTTGTTTTGTGTTTTCATCAAAGAGTTCATGTCTTTGATGTTGTGAATCTCTTCTCTCCTCTCTGTTTTTCGTCCTCTATTTTTGTGCGGAGGAACAGAGTTTTATAGATTTCAAAAGTTGTGTTCGTACGTTTGCAACCGTATGTTTATAATATAATCATAACCCGAACAGTTGCTTTGGTTCATCAAGCAACCGTTTATTTTACACTTAAATCTCCAACATTTAATATATAACATGATTTCCTCACAAATTTACCCTACACACAAGGGTTGTGTAATGAGACGATTACCGTTTAACTTTGACTTTTTCAAAACCTTTTGATCACGTTTGTTTTAAAATTTTATCTATAAACACTACATGAGTTGTGTGTTTATGAATACGAAAACACTACATGACTACATGATGAGTTGTGTTTTGTGAAAACGAAAACACTACATGAGTTGTGTGTTAAAACAATCAAACATTCACAACTTTATGGAACAATAAACAAATGGATATATAAGATAATTTATATATTTGCATGTTAATTAAAGCCTTAAGGCATTGCTAACCCGAAATATACATCCACAACCACGACTCGACTTGGACTCGGTCACCATATGGGAACAATACTTTCCCCTCAACGTTCTTAATCCTTATATCCCTCATGGATTAATACGCGTTTCTAATTCTCTATCCTTTAAGATCCAATTACTTGTTTCACCCCCACTTTAATTATGTTCTTGTTTTTGATTTTGTGGTTTTAAATTATTTTTTTTAATAAAAAACCTCAAAATAACGGTAAAAAAAAACGACTCATAGACCCTTGGAGCCAGGAAGGTCAATCCACTGAAGCTGAGCCTCGACCTCTCCGCATTCCACGTGTCGCAATCTGAGAACAAGATCTTGGACGAGCTTACCGTCAACCCAAGTGACTTGAGACTGCTCAGCTAGACAGTTGTGACGACTGGGCTGAACCGTGGTAACAATGGTTCCACTAGGAAGTCCATCGAGTTGCATCCTCAAAGCCTGAATATACGGCTTTATCTCGAACTCAGCATCACCCATCTTGTCGTCTTTGCTAAACATGTCGTGATCGTACACCGTCTACATATAACATATTGTATACTAGTTTTTATCAATATAAAACAAACACCATACGATTTATAAAAGTAACTAATACATGGTTTAGAATGTACGTAAGAAATACCAAGAGGACGTTAAGATTGGAGTCTGTAACGGAGAGAGTCAGATCTTCATTCCATTCTGGATTTACATCTTTGTTGATAACACGAGTCTTTAATTTCTGCAACACAAAAAAAGTTAGAAAGTTATAAGAATGTTTTCGATGTATGAATGTGAGCAAAAAATTTGGTTATATTATATTGAGAAATTGTAATATTGATGATTGGATTAACCTGTTTGCCCATTTTGACGACGACATAAGGATCGCTGCTGCTGATATCACGGACGGCTAGGTTGACGCCACGTTTGATGCGGATTCTAAGAAGTCCCAAGAGATCGTCCATTAGTGAGCTTCTCCTCGCCGGACAGGCCATTGTCATTTCCTTTTATTATTTCTCCCGATGATCTTCTTTCTTACTCACTTTTCAACGGATTTTTTTTCTTAATATTTTTTTTTATATTTAAGGCTGCAACAACTTAATAGGCAAACGACACATTAGTTTAGTTCTCAGGGAAAAAGCACAACCGAGATAAAGGGTTTTCAAAATCTTTCTGAAACTTTATGTAAAATAAAAAAACGAATCAACTCACCCGTGAATGATGATTCAAATGTGTCTCTTCAGTTTCTTCGTCGAGTTTTGTTTCGTTTAAATTTTCATCGCTAAAGATTAGGGCAAGTCTCTTTGCTAAAGATAACGTACGAGAAAAGAAACTGATAAAGAGAAGCTTATTTGAGGTTGACTAGAAGTCGACCGGGATTTCCGGTATCTAGTGTTTAGGATTAACATTAGTTTTTTTAATACCCAATTTAGGAGAACGTTAAAATAAACAGTATAGAAAATATAATTTCCATTTCCGGCGAAGACTTGCAAAAGGTATCTACTAGATAAGAATGCCTAAATATCAGGCGCAAAAGAGAAGCGTAACAAAATTGGCCTATACTCTTGGGAGAAAATTCTAAGGAACAAACCGTTTTCTTTTCTCAATAATCGGTGAGCCACGGACAAAAGAAGCTCTCTCACGGGAATACTTTTCTCAGTCTCTCTGCTGATAGAGCCGCTCGTTTGTTGTTTGGTTCCAGCACAAGTGCGTATCTGAAATCTGCAGTTTTTAAAGAAAACAGACAAAAAGATAAATCTTTTGAGTGTTATTTTGCCAAATTTTTAAAAGGCTAAAGCCAATTTGATTCTGTTACCTTCTATGGCTCCCTTGTAATCGCTTAACATTTCTCTTGCGGTTCCTCTTCGTAAATACGCTTTGACGTTCTGAAAGAAAAGTCCAAAAACCCATCTTTGTGTTAGAGTGTTCTTACAAACCAAAAGAGTGTTATATTACAAGAGAAACCTGCTTCTGTGTGTTTAAAGGAAGTTACCTTCTTGTCGAGGGTGATTGCTTTGGTACAGTCTTCTTCGGCTTGAAGAAAGCTGTATGTAAATGATTTGTCAAGGCAATCTCGTCATATGGAAAGATAGCTCACTAAAAAAGGTTTCTAAGGATCTGAAAAACATTTACCCTCCAACTTCAAGATATGCAGCAGCTCTGTTACTGTAATAGGTAGCAGTCTTGTCACTTAGCTTTATAGCTTCCGAGTATAGACCAATAGCTTTCTGCCAATGTTTCTCTTTGAATGCTTGGTTACCCTGGTTTACATAACCACGGGACAAAGAACAGATTAGATTAAGGAGGAAATCGCCACTGAGAAGATGAGGCCTGCAATGGAAATTAATTGACCTTCTCTTTCGCAATCTCGGCTAACTCTTCTTGCGTGATAGTCTTTTTAGAAGATTTGGGATCAGCAACAATGCTCGAGTACTCTTGCAAAGATGCATACATTGTCCGCACCGTATCTAGTAAAAAGCGGTCACCACCGTGTCTTGCTATGAAAGAAACTGAAACAGGGCACTTTTCATGATGTCCGAGCGGCACAGTCACCTGAATATCAGCATGATAAATTGTAAGACACATACACTGTGGACTGGGTTTGCTAATGCTGACAGGTCAGTGGTTGCTTTTGATATGTGTGAGGGCACAGAGGTCATACTGACATCATTTTTACTACCATGGCAGGTAAGAGAGAAAGAGAGAGGTTTAACCTGACAACATCCTGATATGCTAGCAATGCTAAGCAGACTTGAAGCTCGATTTTGATAGTCTTCAGAGGTTATCTCTTTGCTACCAAGTTTTGGAGGAACAGATGGCATTGTTGGAACAACCAGAATGCCATCATCCTTGACGCATAATGTTACAGTGTGGGGAACAAAAGAGAGATCAGTAAAGACACATATAAACTAATTGGCTCAAGTTGTGGACATCAAATGGAAGAGCAGGAATACCTTGAGAAGTGAACCAATAGCCACTCGAATCTCGTTTCTGATTGCATTCAAGTTCTCAATTTCTTCACTGGTTAGTTCTGGGTTCTCACAAATTTGGGACGAAATCACAGGATCAATAGCTGGCTTCACTGTGTTGATCCAATCCCCATGATTTTGAAGAAACTCGTGCCTACAATACATGCCAAGATTGTTTTAGAGTTCAAAATCAAGATTCACTCATCCTCTGTTGGTGAATAAACAATCGGCAAACCTTTGAAGAAGCTGCATCACATTCGCTAGTAGTCTTGATGTTGGGACCTTATCAACGGCTTTTGTCCTAGCAAACTCTTTCAAGCTAGGAACTTTAGTTTCAATATAGTTCTCGAAGTTCTGATGCTTCAGCAATTGTCCTAAATATGAAACAAAGGATAATGCTGTTATAATCGGAATATGCAACAGAGACGGGGTATCATCAGGAAGAGCAAAGGACATACTTCCAAAAAGCTTTTCAGCTGATTTGATCACCACCTGGGTAATCCGGTCCACGGGGATCTTTAACAGCTGAAAACAGTCATCGGCTAGTATGATTTGCCTTGGATTCCGTTGTGTGGCAAATGGAAGTTGCAAGAGTACATGGCCAACACGATGTAGGGTGATTGGATCGCGGGCAAACCATCCTGAAGCCAATATCTATTGATAAGAATCGACATAATGCTCATATAATGGTGCAAAGTATAAAATAGTCATATGAACGAAGCCATCTTGCGTTATGAGTATATAGCCATCAAAACCTAGCCTATATAAGATCCAAATCATTCCACCACAAAAAGTATTATTCAAAGATTTATATGTCCATACCAACAGAGTCAAGACTTGAAGATACTGGTATGATTCCTGTATTTGAAATAGCCCCATGAGAAGATTTGAATCCAAGAACGCCACAGTATCCTGCAGGCACTCTTACCCCGCCAGCTGTGTCGATGCCTGCAATGGTACAAGTATTCAAAATTATATTCTTAAGTAATTAAACCAGAACCAACCATTAAGGTTAAGATTTTAGAGAATTATGGGACGAGCCAGTGACAGACTACCATGTAAATCCGTATGCTCCTATCTTACTATAGCGCCATAAGAGTCTAAATCAAGCAAACATATAAGAGGTCAAAAAAGTTCACGAGCTCTTAGATAGCCTAGACAGAAATGTTGGGGTGTGGTTCTCTCTTTTGGGATTTATCCCATTTCTACTGTAACTTGAAGTTTATAGGAGAGCATGTTTTGGTTCAGTGATTCTTACATCCCCATCAAAGGCTTCGGTACTATC
>NC_025703.1:8997178-9042291 GCF_000633955.1 Camelina sativa | reverse complement strand
ACACATATAAACTAATTGGCTCAAGTTGTGGACATCAAATGGAAGAGCAGGAATACCTTGAGAAGTGAACCAATAGCCACTCGAATCTCGTTTCTGATTGCATTGAAGTTCTCAATTTCTTCACTGGTTAGTTCTGGGTTCTCACAAATTTGGGACGAAATCACAGGATCAATAGCTGGCTTCACTGTGTTGATCCAATCCCCATGATTTTGAAGAAACTCGTGCCTACAATACATGCCAAGATTGTTTTAGAGTTCAAAATCAAGATTCACTCATCCTCTGTTGGTGAATAAACAATCGGCAAACCTTTGAAGAAGCTGCATCACATTCGCTAGTAGTCTTGATGTTGGGACCTTAGCAACGGCTTTTGTTCTAGCAAACTCTTTCAAGCTAGGAACTTTAGTTTCAATATAGTTCTCAAAGTTCTGATGCTTCAGCAATTGTCCTAAATATGAAACAAAGGATAATGCTGTTATAATCGGAATATGCAACAGAGACGGAGTATCATCAGGAAGAGCAAAGGACATACTTCCAAAAAGCTTTTCAGCTGATTTGATCACCACCTGGGTAATCCGGTCCACGGGGATCTTTAACAGCTGAAAACAGTCATCGGCTAGTATGATTTGCCTTGGATTCCGTTGTGTGGCAAATGGAAGTTGCAAGAGTACATGGCCAACACGATGTAGGGTGATTGGATCGCGGGCAAACCATCCTGAAGCCAATATCTATTGATAAGAATCGACATAATGCTCATATAATGGTGCAAAGTATAAAATAGTCATATGAACGAAGCCATCTTGCGTTATGAGTATATAGCCATCAAAACCTAGCCTATATAAGATCCAAATCATTCCACCACAAAAAGTATTATTCAAAGATTTATATGTCCATACCAACAGAGTCAAGACTTGAAGATACTGGTATGATTCCTGTATTTGAAATAGCCCCATGAGAAGATTTGAATCCAAGAACGCCACAGTATCCTGCAGGCACTCTTACCCCGCCAGCTGTGTCGATGCCTGCAATGGTACAAGTATTCAAAATTATATTCTTAAGTAATTAAACCAGAACCAACCATTAAGGTTAAGATTTTAGAGAATTATGGGACGAGCCAGTGACAGACTACCATGTAAATCCGTATGCTCCTATCTTACTATAGCGCCATAAGAGTCTAAATCAAGCAAACATATAAGAGGTCAAAAAAGTTCACGAGCTCTTAGATAGCCTAGACAGAAATGTTGGGGTGTGGTTCTCTCTTTTGGGATTTATCCCATTTCTACTGTAACTTGAAGTTTATAGGAGAGCATGTTTTGGTTCAGTGATTCTTACATCCCCATCAAAGGCTTCGGTACTATCACGTTTATAATGACAGCAGTATGCATGCAAAAGTGACCTTATTAATACATACATCGACATCTTGCTTGAAACTGCAATATGGTGGCGGTTTAGATGACAAAATGTAATCTAAATATCAAACATGTTAAGAGTAGTTTCAAAATTTTCATAAGGAAGATAACCACCATCAACCATGTTTTGAAAGTTTATGTTACTAAATGAACTAGTTATATCATACCAAATTGTCCTGAAAAGGAAAAAAGTCCTACTGAACTCACCTAAAGCAAAATCCACAGCTTTAGTGGCTACAGCAACAGCAGCGCCACTGCAAGCGCCACCAGGAATACGAGAAGGAGCTGCAGGATTTGTAGGTGAATCGTAATGCTTGTTTTCTCCACTGATACTGAAGAAAACAAAAAACCGCAATACAAAGGAGTCAAAATACTTGAACCCTGATAAAACAGAAATTTCAACACTGAAATCACAAACTACAGGGCATTAACCAAAACATATGTGATCGAAACAGAGACAAACCTAAACGCAAGTTCATCAACTACAGTTTTACCAACACAAGTGGCTCCACCTTCAACGAGAGTTGAAACCACAGGACAAGTTGAAGAAGCAGCTTCATGCGTCCTAACCCAGTCTGGATGACCGAAACCAGTCACGTAGCCTGTGATATCAAATCTGGAAAACAAATGAAAAGGAGAGAAAGAGTGAATTTCTAGCTTTTAACAACAAAAATGTCAAATGTTCATAGAAGAGAATGAGATTATACACATATAGTAGATAAATAATTTCCTACTCAAAGACTGTTTTAAGTAGACAGGACTCAACATGATTCTCATCCAAAACTTTTCTCATCCAAAACTTGGGTGATGAACCTTAAAACATATAAACACAATCTCCAAAGATCCAACAGTAAAGTCTACCAACAAGCAAAAGTTGCTCAAAATCAATCAGCCATACTCTCTAAAGCTCACGAACAGAATTATAAAGCCCCGGAGAAGAGTAAGAACGGAGTCAACGAAGATTCCATTATTTGTCAAACAAAATTTTGACTACCCTAGCGGAAACTTGTCAATCTAAAATCCCCAATTGACAAATATATATATGGAGAGCAGGCCGGAGAGAAGAAAGGGGGGGAAACAGAGGGGAGACTCACAAGTCGGAAACGGCGAAAGTGAGGCCGGTGAGAGGATGAGGAGCTTTGGGAGGAGCAGGTGGAGGAGGAGGGAGAAGCAAGAGTTTGTCGAGAAAAGCGCCGAAATCTTCACGGACGGTCTTCTTGAGCTTCTTGGAAATCATAAGAATCCCAGCCAGACCTAAACCAAGAAGAACCCATAGATTCGCAGCCTGAGACGCCATCGATGACGTTTCTTGTGCTCACTGCTTCTGCTTCTGCTGCTGCTTTAAGATAAGAGAGAAAGAGACCCTAAAATGTGAATAAAAGAGTTTTTGTTGTGTGTGCGTTGCGTTGCTTGAGGTTTATTCTTTTTTATTTATTTTTTTTGTGCTCACTGCTTGAGGTTTATTTACATTTACAACGTGAATAAAACAAACTCGAACACGTTGTAAATTAAAACAAAAAAAAAGAAATAAAATTGTTCTTTTTTTATAATTAACTAGGATTGGATTCGCGCTATAGCGCGGAAGAATATTTTAAAATTTATGCAATGGATAATATATTAGATAATTAAACTATTTTTATATAATTTTACTGTGTATTTTCGTGAAACATATATTTGTGCAATGATTTTATATAATATAGTACACAAAAACAAAAGTGAGTAGTTGGTAATATAATAAGATTTTGTACAATAAAAACAAACGAAACAGAGGAATTAATTAGGCAGCAAGAGGGATTATCAATCGATATGTAATTCATTTTGCTACCTTTGGTTCTATGTAGTACTATTATAAGTTCACTAGGTTCGGACCCGTACGTTCGGGTTAATTTCAAAAACTAAATTTGTTATTACTTATCAGATTTATAATATATTACGTATGTGTGGGATTGTATTTGTAAAAGTATTTTTTAGGTGTGTTAACAGTCATAAACTGTAAACGACATCTTCTTGGTTAATCTCTTGTCAGCTATACAACCTTCTGTGTTTTGAATCTATTTTTTTTTTCGCGAAATTCTTAACAAAAAATGAGGAAGCGCACTTGACTCATCTTCACGGGAAGACCCACTTCACGAAGTTACAATCGAAGCCTTTTGGGCGATTTTGGAATCAAAATCTCCAAATTCAGTATCAATTACAATAAACTCTCTTTTGAGTTCAGTAATGAGGTAATCCTATTCTGCATGTTTTAGTTCTATGTATGAATTGTTATTTTCATTTTCGTTTATTTGCATATCTTCTTGGTTTTCAATCCCCTCTGTAAATATTGAGAAAGATGTGAATTTGGATTTTTGATTTGAGAGATAGATGATTACTCAAATTGTTTTTTGGGCATCGAATTTAACTCCGGTTTGGTTACTATGGTTACATCAATTTTCATCTCCGATTACCATTTGGTATTTGATTTGGATTCTGAATTCTTTTATTCATCTGATAATTTGCAGATATATAACCACTTTCGATTACAGGGGTAAGAAATATAGATCTATTTAACTTTTTTGATTAAATTTAAACTTTTTAGAATTCATGACAACAATAAAATAATTCAGAACCTAAAAAAAATCTATATTTTCAACTAAAATCATAGTATATTAAGAAAAAAGACATCTCTTTTAATCGAATCTTAAATGTTCTTTTTTTTTAAGGTGGGTTCTTCACGAAACTGGATGGATTGATATGAAGTGAAGCAGATGGTATGTTTTACATATTTATCAGATGCTGTTTGGACCAAGAACAATAAGGTTAGTTCTCAACAAAGCCATATTTTAATACAATGACTATTCTCATATTTTACTTAAATTGTTAAAGTAATAATTCTTGAACTTTATGAAGACTAACGAAAAAATGTTTATACAGATTGGTAATTTTCTAATATAATTAAGAAAATACAAACAATTAAAGAATAGAAAACTAAGATAAGATTTTAGATTTTCTTTTTAAAGAAGTACCATATCATTCGTCTAACAGACTTCTAAACATGCTTCATTGTATGTCTTTTAGACAAATCTTTGTAAGTCCTTAAATCTTCACCCCATGTTGAACCTTCAGAAAAGGAATAGAAGTTTCAAATGTGATTCTTGTTCTTTGCCTTCTTTGATTGTTGTGTTGCCCTCTTTGTGTTTTTTCTTTGATTCCATGTAAAATCTGTTTTCGTTTTGTTATAAAGGTTAGTAATAAGTTGTTGTAACTTTTATGCTAAATAAAATGCAGATAAATACATGTTTAGCAATGAAATAGTTAGATACATTGAAATATTCCAATAAACAGGAAATACATTAGAAAAATTCAGTTGATGTTTGATTTAAGATTATCATGGTTTTAAAAAAAAACTTTACCTCAATCATCTCAACGACTCCTTTGATTTGCTTCGTGGGGAACTGAAGATAGAAATCATGCTTCTGTTTGCTTTCAAGTATTGATGAGTTATTAGAAAGTTTTACAAATAATGATATTTAACCCGCGAGACATGCTATGATTGTACCTGTAATAAGATTTGTGACTTTGTGAGTATATGAATATGATGTTTTAAAAACAATAATCACTTTATAGACTCATCTCACCATGCTTGTTGGTTATGATTTTTAGGTATGCGCTTCAACTCACCATGTTGGGTATCACACTCTGAAGAATGCATCATTGCTAGATATTGAGTGATACTATCATTGGCGGCCAACTAATATTAAGGTGACTTTCTGGTTTGTTACTTTAGGTTTGATGTGTTTGGTTGTGTATGTCATCTTCTTTGGTTATATAGTAGTAATGGAGCTGATTTCTTGCGATGATAGGAATAAAATAGATCATCGTTTGTGTTAAGATTAATTAGTCGAATATTCTATGTAATCAACTAAAGATTTTCAGTTAATGTTTTGTAATTTGTTTTCGTTTGATATGTTATTATAGAGGATGTTTAGGGATTTCATTACTATATTTTTTAAAAGTTTTGAATGTTGATTGTGGAGATGATAGAGTCCGAAATTGTTAGTTTTTGGAAATGAGTAAGTTTCAGAGTATAATATTTTTGATTTGGTTATTGGAGTTTAAATGTCGAAAATATTTGATATGGCAAGTACTTAATATTGATAATACACAATTTATTTATGATTAATTTAAATATTCTTTCTCCCTAATTATCCTTTCAAATTACTTACAGAAGCCATTGATTGGAAACTCTGATAATCCTCCACGATCCGAATAATGTTACCATTTTGCCCTCGATTTAGTTTTTTCCTTCTTCTTCTGATTTTTGGACGTGAGGGCATTGTATGACATACTTGTTTTATTGTTTTTTTATCCCTAAGTGTGCTTCCCAATTAATAGTATAGATTCAATAATATAAAATATAATAGACAAACATATGACATACCAAACATTTTTCCTATAATTTCACTCAAGTTTAGTATTCCAAACATTCCCCAAATTTTCTTTTAAAAAATTAAGCATGTCAAAATAAAAGCTCTAATCAAGTAAAAAAATAGTTATAGATGATGTGTTCCAACTTCAAATTATAAGAATTCGCCCCTAATTATACTAAACTATGATTTGTTTTTCTTTCAATTTTTTTAGTTTTTTTCTTCTTGTGCACATCAATTTTTTTGGCTATTCCATCATTTAAACTCCCAAAATTCAAAAAAAAAATTGTCATTTCAAAAATTTGCAGTCAATATATATTTATGTATCAAACAGACCAAGAACCATAACCAATGTACCATACAAAATTAATAGGATTTAACCCATATTGAAGTATCATATTAATAATATTTTTTTTTAGTATTATCAATTCAACCTTGTCATGTCATATAACTCATCCTACAATATAAACCGTTTGTGTTATTTTGAAAATTTAATATGTTTAGATATTCATAATTTTAATTTTTTTTTTATTAAGTTAAGATATATCAATATAATATTATATCAATATAATATTTTACACTTCTTAAAAGTTTAAAATTTACTATATACGATTAAATTAAACAGTCCTACTAAAACTGGAATTAAACTTGCGATATACCGTGGAACTATATTTGTTTAACACAGTCTTATTTAAGTTTGACATACATTGGTGTTGTTAAAAATAATAAAAAGAAAAATTAACCCGTATTGAAGTATCAGATTAATGATATATATTTTTAATATTTTTGATTCAAAACTGTCCCGTCATATATATATATATATACAACTCTTCATTCAATATAACTCGTCTGTGTTATTTAAAATTCTTAATATTTTTAAATATTTATAATTTTAAACTTTTTATTAAGTTTAGTAAAATCAGTTAAATATATTAAACTTCTTAAAAATCTAAACTTTACTATATATGGTAAATTTACTATACATGTATGTTGAACACACACTATTCTATTAATATAGTAATATATGTCTGTTTAAAAATATTCAAATAATAATATATACAGAAAAGATACATTTTTATTAACTTTAGGTATTATGTGATGATTCACAACAAATAAAAATTAAATTCAAACAAAGATGATAGGAGAATAAAAAATTTAATTCTGAAATAAATCTTCTAAATATCTATATTAATTGTAGAACATTATTATCTCACAAATCTCTACAAAATATCTAGAAGAGATCCGGAATTTTAATTTTTTATTTTATAATAGTATATATATTTCAATTTTTTTTTATAAAATAGTACTAGGTCTGCAAAACTTTTGAATCGGGCCTGCCTGCGCATCTTTACAAGTTTGATGTACGCTTTGGCCAAACTAACGTAATGGAATTTAACTAGGGAGACGAAGAAGGTGGTGGTCTAAATTGGGTTTTACGGAGGTGGGTGGTTCGCGACCAGTTCACATATCAGGAAACAACATTAGCACACTATATATCCGAGATGAGATTGATTTGCGAAGAAGTTGATAATTCAATCCTACAATAAACATACATGTGAATGATAAACGATTTTGATTTGGATGTTATTTGTTTATTTGGATGTTGTTTGGATAATTTTCCAATGATTTCATGACATTTCATCTTGTTTGTCCTATGCATTTTCACCTTGATTGAGCATATCAAATTATAATCAATTGTCATAGCCTTGTGATTAATCCAAGTTAAATTATATCACTAACCACGTTGACTGAGATTATTATGACTTTGTTCTTTTGTGTTGCACTAGAGTGTATTTTTTTAAACATGAACCACAACTTTACATGCATAAAAAAATTTGGCAATAGATATGAATTTTGTGCATACATATATAGTTAGAATCTTAATAAAATTGAATGCAAATATGAAGATGCGTTTGTAGTTGTTCTGAAAATGTGCATTGTGATTTTGATGCTATGAAAAAGGACATTGTTCTAGTATGCTTCTAAATTTTCATGTTAACATTAGGATATTCTTGTTGTTTCTTGACTTTTGGTTTGATACAAAATTTATGTTTAATGATTAATCTTAAATGGGTTGGAGATGATCTTTTCAAACTGCGAGATATATAAAATCGTCTCAAACAAAACCTTCCCATATATAGCTTATTTCGAAGGCTCAGTCATCTTTTGTAGTTTGATTACTCATATGAGAGATAATCCCTTGTAGTAAATATGAAAGTTAAGTTTTTTTTACACCAAGAAATATGTGCCATTACCATAATCTCTAAATGGTTCTACAACCTCAATTTTACACAAAAAGCTTTGCATGTGCCATCAGCGCTCAATGCTTTTTCTTACTAATGGCCCATGAGCCATCTAATAAAGCCTTCATTTCTCCTTAATCGATCATAATTCCCCAAATAATTACTCTTGACTACATTACATCCCATATGTCCTTTCTACAAAACCATGATTCCGATTCTAGAAACTGAATTACAAATATTGGAAATTGTAAATACAACAAAAACTTTGAACATTCCCTCAAATTCATTGATGGGTCAGCCGCCAGACAAATGAAAGAGCTCTCACCCCACAATTTACATAGGCAAAAATCACATCGACATTATTCATCATATATCCCCAACACGAGGGCCATACAACATGTCATCAGCTTCCTTATACCAAAATTCATGAAACATTATAGGACTAGACATCTTCAAAATAATACTTGACTTCAAAAAGCAACGATTTCTATGATGAAAAGACTCAACATAACTTAAGAGGTGCTCTTTCAAATTGTGAGTTATAAGATCGTCTCCTATTGTCTCAAACAAAACCTTCCCATAGCTTATTTCGAAGACTCAATAAACTTTTGTAGTTTGGAAACTTATATGAGAGATAGTGAGATACTACCCTCGTAGTAAATATGAAAGTTTGAGAAATATTTGCCACTGCCATCCCATCATCTCTAAATGGTTCTACAACCTCAATTTTACACAAAAAGCTTTGCATGTGCCATCAGCTCAATGCTTTTTTCTTACTTCATTTCTCCTTAATCAATCATTATTCCCCAAATAATTACTCTTGACTACATTACATCCCATATTTCTACAAAACCATGATTCCGATTCTAGAAACTGAATTACAAATATTAAAAATTCTAAATACAACAAAAAAAAATAAAAAATCAAAACAAACACACGCATAACGCCGCCGTGTTTTATCCTCCGCCACCGCTGCATATACCGGTTAAAGAAACCGGGAATCTACAAAGTGCCATTGCCACTGGCGTACCTTCTCCGGTAACCATCTCAGCTGAAGCCGGAGGAAGAACCCTCCCGTCGGCGAACAATGCCCGCTCTCCCATAACCGGCTGTTGATCTTGGTACCGCGCCACCGCACCCTCTAGCTCCGCCGCCTCGGCTGCGTTATAAACGGCTTCGTCTCCAAACCTCCGCTCCACCTCTAAATACTCTCCGAGCGACGACCGCTTAGAATCTCCGGTACCACGGTGGATTCCGGCGTCGTCATCGTCGTCTCTGCAAAAACGCCACCATTTACGGCGGCGATGCCGCTCAGGCTCAGCGGAATTCGATGAAGGAGGACGCTTCCTCTGGTGGAGGCGTCTTGCATTGGAGCTGGAAGCTCGTGAGATTGCTACGGAAGGTGACACGTGGCGGTGGGAAGAAGCTCTGAATGGCATCGGCATGGTTGCAGTGAAACTAAACCCCATAAGCGTTCCAAGTGTGATGCTTCTGTCATGGAAGAAGGATCCTGTAGACTAAATCCTCACATCACCAATAAAAAAAAAGCAAAAACCAAATCAAGACTTCACCTGAACATATGAGAAGTTTCTGGGAATTTCTAAAAACTCAACCTTTGGAACTTTAAACTACTTTTCTAGTTAAAGGTTGATACTTTAAACCAGAGAGATTTATGGGTAAATGATGCTCAATCTATGATTGTAGGAACTGACCTCAGTATCAAGATCGGAGGAAGAGACGGAGGAGATCGTCGGAGAAGATGGAACATGATTGCGTGGATCTTGCATCTCCTCTGAATCGCTGGTCTCAAACGGATTTGCAGATGTTGGAGATTGTGTATTTGTGTTATTGTGTATCACTGAACTTTAGAACGGCGTCGGATTGGGGGAGTTCGAAATGAGAGAAAGAGGAAAGTGTTTTTTGGTTTTGGTTGGGGATGATTGATAGATAGATAGACATATTGGTCCTCGTTTAGAAATCGCTAGGCTAGGTGCTAGTCGGACGGTTGGGGTAGACCTAACGCCTAGCCAGAAAATCGAAGATTAAACGAGGATTAATTGGGGATTAATTTTAGGGTTATTTTATTAAATTACTTATAAAATAAAAATATATAGTATTAAATATATGTATAATTATGTTTATGTTAAAATAAAAATATCAAATAAAACATAAAACTATAGTATTGTTTTTAAAATTATGGTAAACACATAACAACGTAATCTTAAAAGAAAATTTATGATTTTCATTAAAAATTTGTACATAAATTATTGTAAAACATCATAAAATCTTAATTTAAATGTCTAAATAACAAAAAAAATACATATTTGATTTATATTTGGTTTTAAAAATAATCATTATATATAAAATTAAGCTGGAAATAATCGGATTAGACTAGTTATAATTAAATAATTATAATTAAATAAGACATGTATAATTGAATAATCGATGCTAGCTGGAGATTAATCATTAATCGAGGCGGAAATGGTGGGCCTAGCGATTTTGTGGGATGTAATCAGTGCTAGGCACGGATTTTTAAAACATATAGGTGAGGAAGAGGAAAGTGGCAATTGATTTGCTTTTTGAAATGATTGTGCTTCTTTTATTTAGCTTAAAAGACCTCCTTGTCATCTGTTTACACTATTTCTCTCGATGGCCTGAGGCTTTTGATAATTTTTTGAATAATAAATTTTGATTTAGTGGTTTCTTGTAATGGGGAATATCGGAATCTTTTATGGGAACAGTTTTTTTTGTTAACCTTATGGTAAAAGCTGGTAACATGGTAGTTGAGACTTGAGAGCATATTGAAATTTGCGAAAAGAAAATTACAGTACAAAGTAAGCTTTTTATAGGTTGCATCGTTTTTTTCATAGGATACCTGAAAAAGGTTGAGCTAATATCTAAATTCACGCGAAGACCCTGTTTATGATAATGTATATTTCCCTTCCTTTTTCTCGTCAAAAATATATAATCCCACTTATCAATCTTTTGTTTAATAACTTGAATGAAAAGAAACTTTCATTTAAAAGAAATATATTTAGTAAAATTGTTGACTATATCAAATTTTTTTTTCTCTCTATAGTTTTGGATTTTAGTTGATAACTTTTTGGATCTTTTACCAAAAAAAGTTGGTAAATTTTGGATTTCTTTTTTTTTTTTTTTTTTTTTNCTGAGAAATACCCTTCTTTGAGTAAAACAAAGGTAATAACCCTTCACCTCGTTTGCTTAATAAATTATACTAATTGTTGCGAAAAAAGAAATTCATTCTCGATTAACTCCGGTTAAGCCTAAACCGACTATACTAAACCCAATCTAATTAGAATTAGGGTTTGATGATGACTATAAATTAAGAGAAGGAGAAACGGGAATTGAGGACCGGAGAAGACTCCAAGAGCTTTAAAGCTAACTTCCTAGCCGAACAAGAGCAAGATCACTATCACCAACGATCATCATCGATGACGTTATGATAGCCCACGAGATCATCGTTGTATACGTCACTGATGAGATTGTTGTTATCTAGTATATCATAATCATAACCCAAGAGGTAGCAACCAAGAGTTGACAATCACTATCAAGCGACTAAGACCAACGCCAACGGTGGTTCTATGTGGGTTCCAAATCCACTTTTACAGTTTTAAACCCTGAAAATTAAATCAAAAAATGCAATTAAAAGATAGAGTTGGTTCTATCTCTGGAGTTTTTGGAACCCTTTAGAAGTGGGTACGTGTCAGTGGTTTATTGGAAGTAAAATTTAGCAAAAGAGAAAGAAAAAAACTCACCCGCGTTATCTCTCTCTTTTTCCCGAAACGACTCTCTCTAACTCTTCATCGCCTTCGCCGATTTCGATCTCGCCGATGTCAATGCTGAGTTCACCTCTGTTTGATTGATATGAGAATCAGTTGATTGAGAGGAGAATCTACTGCCGGTTTCATCATCTCTACCGCCAGATTGTTTAAACTCCACTGCCGATTGAACCGTCTCCATCGAGTCGGAGATTTAGACTCGAAATCAGAGAGATTTCGTTGAAGGATGCTCCAATATCCGTCTCATGGTACGAATCTAGCTTCTTCCTGTGTAGACTGTTGTATGCTTGTATTGAATCTCTTGGTCGAGAATAGGGTTTTCTTAAATTAGGCATGAATTAGTGTTCTTAGTGTTCTTGGATAAATTAGAGTTCTTTGATAAATGCGAAATTAGTGTTATTTGAATCAACAAGTAGGTTATTTCTTTGTTAGTAGTCATGAATTTGATTTTGGTTTCTTTGTATTGTAAATTCTAGAATTTGATTTTGTTGTCTCAATTTGTCTTGAATTTGATTATGTTGTCTCCATTGTCTTTTGTTTCTTTGGTTGGTTTAGCTTATTGTACAAATATAGCTCACAGTTCTTTGTGGAATCTTATTGCAGATTGGTTCTACTACAATTGGAGTAAAGACTAACGAATGAGTTTGCTTGCTGTGAAGAAGCATATCACTTCACCGTTGCTGGTATGGTTTTTAACATTGAATTCTCTGATATGGTTTGTGTTTCAGTTTCCTGCAATGTGTTTGTGTGTAATGGGGTTATGATTTATATAAGTTGACTGTTGGTTTTAAACTTGATTCGGTCCTTTAATGTTCTGTGAATGCTTGAAAATTTCAACTGACATGTTGGCGGATCCTTGTATGTTTCTGTTCTAATAATGTCTCAATCGGTTATTGTTTGTGTTCTCCTCTTGTGGCTCAGTTTCTTGCATTGTGTTTGTTTTCTCAATCGGTAATGTTGACGTCTGTGGATTTTTTTTGCAGGGATTATCGACTGCTTCTGATGATCTCGTATGGTGAGCCATTAATGCAGAGTCCACAACACAAGGGCTATGTTTCATAATCGAGATCTCTCATCTCACAACTTTGTATGTGTTATTCACTTGATTGTATTACAAGTGTTGAATTTACAAAAATTTAAATTTTTAGAACCAAATGGTTCTACCATTAGAGCAAAAAAAACTTTTAGAATCTCATGTATCTAAACTTACTTTTTGCATTATTTTTATTGTTTTTAACAAAAAATTTAGAACCATTTGGTTCTACGGCAGGTGATGCTCTAGATCTAATGGAGACCCATATTATTTATGAAGGAACATCTCACAACGGATTCTTATATTGATTTATTGTAATTTTGAGTGTTAATCAATAAAAAAATTTCTGCGTTCATTCCGCAGAACTGTTCACATACGAATTGGTTAAAATTTGCCCAAACACTAATCAAAAGAAAAATTTCGTTTTTAAAATAAAAATTTTTTTTGGTTTGAAAGATTAAAAATTTTAAAATTTACTTATCAAAATTGTTGATAATTATACCAACACTCTATATTTTTATTTTATTTTATATAGTTTTGGATTTTTAGTGGATAACTTTTTTTTTTCTATATAGTTTTGGTCCTTTTGGATGACGTCAACACTGATCAGTTACGAGATTACGGATTGGTTTATAAACTCGAAACCAAACTGATCACTTCCCCTTTGTTTTGTTTCTCAAACAAACATCTCAGTCCATCAACTCTTAAAGCCCTAATTTATTTAATCCTCGAGCCCTCCTCTAATGGCGGAACAGAGCAAGAACACCCCAGAGATCTTCGAGCTCAACAATGGCACCATGCAGGTCAAGATCTCAAACTACGGCGCCACCATCACCTCTTTGTCTGTTCCCGACAAGAACGGTTCCTTCTCTTCTTCATCCTCCTTTCTCTGATGATGATCTCTGTTATGTCTCCAAATCTCAATCCTCTGATTTACGTGTTTGTTTTTTATTTATTTAAAGGGAAATTGGCTGATGTTGTTCTCGGATTCGACTCGGTGGATCCCTATGTGGTAATTTCTGTCGAATTCACATTATCCTTTGTTTGATCTCCATATAGATTCAACCGATCTAGGGTGTGTTTGATTCTCAATATTCAAACTCATAGTGAATAGATAGTGTTATTAGCAACAACAGATCTTATGAGTAGTGTCTGGATCATACTGTTAAGACATTTTATATGGTCACGTATCTTGTGGTATAACGTGTGTTGATAATTCGAAATAGTATGAATTATGTAACAGTAGTAATGAACTTTTGTTTGTGTGGTTTTTATCTATGAATTTGATATAAGATATGATTGTGTTACAGAAAGGGCTTGCACCGTTCTTTGGGTGCATAGTTGGTCGTGTGGCAAATCGGATCAAAGAGGGAAAATTTAGTCTTAATGGAGTCAACTACACTTTGGCCATCAACAAGCCTCCCAATAGTCTCCACGGTATATATATGTATATAACAACTGTCTCTTCTCTGTATACTTCTATAGCTTTCCATGAACTTAGTATCGGGTTTAAAACTATATAGGTGGTAACAAGGGTTTCGATAAGAAGACATGGGAAGTTGCAGGGCACAAGAAAGACGGTGACAAACCTTTCATCACTTTCAAATATCACAGTGCTGATGGAGAAGAAGGTCCTGACATATTCATTTCTTTCATTTAGTTTCTTTATGATATCTATGTGATTTGATTAGCTAGCTAAATAATGTTTACGGTCCCCTTCCACAGGTTACCCCGGTGCAGTTTCTGTCACGGCTACATACACACTCACCTCAGCCACGACGATGAGACTTGACATGGAGGCTGTTGCGGAGAACAAAGACACTCCCATCAGCTTAGCTCAGCATACATACTGGAACTTGGCGGGTCATGACTCAGGGAACATTCTGGACCACAAGATTCAGATTCTGGGGTCTCACGTCACGCCGGTTGACGAATACACAGTTCCTACAGGAGAGATCCTGCCTGTAAAGGGAACTCCTTTCGACTTCACAAAGGAAAAACGGATAGGCGAGTCTATTGGAGAAGTTGGTATCGGATATGATCATAACTACGTGTTGGACTGTCCTGATCAAGAGAAAGAGGGGCTGAAACACGCAGCGAAGCTCAGTGACGGTGCTAACTCAAGGGTATTGAACTTGTGGACCAATGTGCCTGGAATGCAGTTTTATACAGGGAACTATGTGAATGGAGTGGTTGGGAAAGGGAATGCGGTTTACGGGAAACATGCTGGTGTGTGCCTTGAGACGCAGGGGTTCCCGAACGCTATTAACCAGACGAATTTCCCGTCTGTTGTGGTTAAAGCTGGTGAGAAGTACCAGCACACAATGCTGTTTGAGTTTTCAGCTTGAGTGAAAGAGTTATGGTTTAGGTGTTTAGATGATTGATGTGGGGGTGGAATAAAGGGCTGGGGTTGATTGGTTCATTGAATCGGTAAGAAGAGTGATTTTCAATAATAAAACCAAACTGAACCGGGTTTTGTTTTTTATATTGTGAAAGTTGCTTTGTTCTTTCTTAAGCATCATCTTCTAAAACATGAACTAAGACAAAAAGAGTCCAATTAAAATTAGCCAAAGACACGCACCTCTCTTCTTTTGCGTGGTTGGGAAATAGTAACACTGAAAGTGAATAAAAAACACAAAGACTATGGGCGCGTGGCGTGAAATATCAACCACCCATCTCTCTAATCTCTTCGTCTCGCTATTTTACTCTCTCTCTCGGTTTCGATTTTCACATGTAACCACAGGCTAATTGGGTTACACTTAAACTTAGATATGGCTTCTCTACCGTACGGAGTATCGAATCTATGCAGAAACCAAGAGGTTCTGTCTGCGGCTGTACGGATTCGTCCCGTTGGGCAACAAATTACAGGTTCTCACAATATAATTGATGAATCTCCGCAATCGTTTTCGACAAAACTATATATATATTTTTTTTTAATAGCTGAAGCGATGGTTAAAACCTATCCTGTGTTTTGTTTGAGATGATGCAGGATTTAGAGCTGCGAAGAAAGTCTTGTATAGATTCGAGCGACATGGATTGTCATCATCACTAGTACAGAAAAGAGAGAAACAAAGAATGAGATGTAGAGTTAGCTCAAACTCTACTGAAACTGAAGACGACTCTGCCACTAAGACCAAGGTCTCTCATCTCCATCTCTTCAAAATTTCAGTTTTACATCATCATCGTAGTAGTACTTGTAGTAGTTTCTTATGTTCTGACGTAAACTCTGTTGTGTAATAATTTGGTTATATGTGGAAGACACCTTTCGGATACACGAGAAAGGATGTTCTGTTGATAGGAGTTGGAGTGACTGCACTTGGTATCGGCTTAGAGAGTGGACTTGAGGTAATTCATTATCTAAGTTACTTGATATCTTTATCTACCTTTTCCTGTTTTACCCATTTGTTATTATGAAATGGTGCAGTATGTGGGAGTGGATCCGCTGCAAGCAGGGAATGCAGTACAGCTGATACTGGTGCTGGGTTTGACTTTGGGTTGGATTTCTACTTACATCTTTAGAGTTGGTAACAAAGAGATGACTTATGCCCAGCAACTTCGTGACTACGAGTCTCAAGTCATGCAGGTTTGTGCTCTTCTTAATCAGGGTTTTTGATTACGTACTCTAACCAACATTAACACTCTTAACATATGTGGTTGGTTTGGTAATGGGCAGAAACGGCTGGAGAGCTTATCCGAGGCAGAGTTAGAGGCATTGATGGCACAGGTTGATGAAGAGAAGACCAAAGTTGAGTAGGTTCTCTCCTTTGTGTTCCATCACTTGCAAAAGTTTGTAAAATAAAAACAGCACAGGCTTTCATAGTAAGAAAGAATTCCAGATATTTTTTCTGTTTTCTTTCTTCTTGCTTTGGTCCATTTGTTGTATGAATGATACACACTCACTTAAAAATATACAAATTGAAGAATATTTTGAACACATCACAGGTGACTGGACCCTAAAGGGCTTTATACAAGATGAATCAAAACTCATGAACAAATTGAATCAAATGAATATGAAGTTATGAACAAATACATCAAGTTATAAACATTCACGACTTATCTCTCACCCAAATGCCTTACGAGCAACGGGGATTCTGACGAATCTGGGTGAAGTCCATTGACTAGAGCCACAAATTTAAGTACACACTCAGTGCTGAGTAATTTGAGCTTCCATGTTACTGAATTTACAGTCTTTCTTTGTCTGGTTTGAAATGTGGAATTCTTCTGCTTGATCTTCAGTAATAAGCATGGGCTTCCTCGTGATTCAATAACCTGGATAATACACAGACTGCACATGAAGAACAGAAGAAAATTTGACATAATTGAGAGCAAAGGGAAAGAATAAACATTGTTACCATCTCAAATATGTCGGAGATGGAGCAGGTTGAGTCAAGTGAGAAATACGGAGCAGAAGAAGCATCTGTCAGCAGAGAACTCAGCTGCCTGAAGTCTTCATTGCATATGAAGAGATGTCCACCCGCCACAAAGAGCGACCGTGGAAGCCACGTCACTTCTGTTGAAGGATAATTGATTAATACTATAGTATATGGTCAGTGCTGATACAGCTCGATATATATGACTTGTAAGCTAGTAAAACCCTATTAAGAGAAATAAAACATGCTCAATTCGCTAGAGTATCATGAACTGCGTCTAATCTGCATATATTAGACTAGGACATCACATTGAGTATTAAATAATTTCTTTGAGTAGAGTAGCACTGACTAGCCAAAAACCTGAGATTTGCAGGGTCCATGTAGATCAGAGACTTCAGCTCAAATGATAAATCTAATGTTGTGAATGTGAGTTTACACACTACATATCAAATCATGAGCTATTGATCTTGATCTGGTCGAACGACTATCTAGGAAAAATCATCGGGTTATACACTTAGCGATCTTACTTCACTTACGGTTTTAGGGTCAAATGGCATGTATAGTGGACATTTGAGGTGAACCATTTCTCACTCAGCAGTCAATGTTATGAAAAAGAGAGAGAGAGAGAGAGCTTGTACCTCCAAGAGTGCTGCCATGAAAATGGAGAACATTATACTGGAATATACTTGGCTTCAAACCCCTACATATATCTTTCTCAAACAATTCCACTTGAACATTCTCCAAACTGCCATTTAAGTTTCAATACATGTCAAATCAGAAGACAGAAGAAGAATAGTAAAACAGCTGAAGAAAAAGATGATGATGGTTCACCTTCCCAAAGAACATTTTGAATCTGTAACTTGAGAATCCAAGAATTTTATGATATTGAGTAAAACTGTTGTTTTCTCAATGCTCGCTGTTATGAAAATATACTCCGCATCCTCCCTAAAGCGAAGCCTAAACCAAAAGGAAAGTGAGAGGTTAGGGAAATGGGCACATAATTAAGTTTAAAAGCAGAGCCATTAAAAACTAACCTCACAACCTGAAGTCCTAGACCAACTGAGACGTCTTGTATATCATCGATAGTATGCGAACACAATAAACTTAAGTTGCTCTCTGCAGGCACGAGGATTCAACGAAAAGTAAGTCAATATCAACAGAGCATAACACATTCGGAAAAGAATAAAAGCGGAAGATAGGGAAGAGCAGTCTAACTTTGTGAATCAGCAGTAGAGACACCCACGAGCAGCACATACAGTTTTTCTTGGCTACTCAGCAGCAACACCACTTCCCTGCATTTACAGAGTATTGTCAGGGGGAAAAGAAGAGCTGCCACTCTTGTAAATTCATGACTAATTTGTAGTTGTATAATAAAACTAAAGAACAAATGATTCATACATGTCAATAGCAAGGGAACCCAAAACATCTCCATCTAATTCCATCGACTAGTTTTCCATTGTCAAATTGAATATCACAAAAGCCTATCAAGTCTAAAGAAGCAGATCTATGCGACCTGAGTGACTTCTTTTTTTACTCAATATGTCTCTGTCAAAATATCATGTCTTTTAACTATAGAAGTGACTCAGATTACTTTCTTTCACCTGAAACCACAATTATAGAGAGAACAAAACTTACTGTTGCTTGCAGGTAGATTCTTGTGGTAGTATACAATCACACGTAACGAATATCCTACAAGTCTCATCAATGCTGGAATCTGGTTGTGTTGTTGTAAAATATTCCTCCACTAGACCACCTATTACTTCAAGTGATTTTTCAGTTCTCAAAACTCTAGTACTTCTCTTACTGTTACAACCCGTAGTCAAGGAACCTTCTTGAAAATGATCAGAAATATATCCATCTTCACTAGAATCGCTGATATCTGCATCACTTCTATGAGTTGTTTCTCCATTATTTATGACACTATTTTCCTCCAGTAAGGAAAGATCTCTTTTTCTATGCTTCCTCTTGCTTTTCCGTTTGTCAAACCAATGGTAAATCTGATTAACACCAGAAGCAAGCTCACTTCTATGCAGTTTCGAAAGAATTTTAGTGGTCTTTTCTTTGAATGTATCATCTATCCTCCAAGTCTTTATGATGCTACTCTTCTCTGGTTGAGAGTCAAGGAAGTTTGTGCCTTTATTCCCATTAAGATGATACATCAACGCATCCTGTTCAGGATTTGATTGCTCAGAATCATAATCTTCATTTTCACTGCAGCTGCTTGTGCTATCAGACGATGCCACTGAATACGAATCTGCTGATAGCTGTAAGATTTCTTCGACCAGGTTCTGACGCCGGTGTAAGACATCCTTTTGATAATGAGGGGGTGATGAGGGCAAAACTGATCCTGTCATATCCTGAGTAGCATCCGATGTTGACAAGTTTCCATCTGGCTTCCCATCGAGAAAAAAAGCTTGATGCGTCTGACTTGGATCTGTAATTTGGAAACCTGGTAAAGTCCCTGGTGCATATCTCAATGTTTCACCACGATGCTTTGGTCCATTTGTATTCTTCGTGTAGTAATTTCCCTCTGAATCAGTACTGTTCTCATTTTTTCTGACATCCACAAAATCCTCTGATGGATGATCTATCCACTCCTTAAACTCTCGAAGCCAAAGAACAGAACGTTCTTTCTTCAACTGTTCAACTTTACTTATTAGACCAAAGACATCAGCTTCGTGGTCAGACTTGATACTCTCCTCTTTGCTTAGAGTCTCGGGGTCACATGAAGCAGACTCTTGATCAGAATTCACGTAGGTGCTTTCTTCCTCACTATCAATAGACGCGAGCCGATAGATTTTCTTCTGTGAAAGGGAAAAAGAGGACGATTAATCAGCTTTCAATACGTATTTATACCAAAAAACAAACCAAGAAACTGAAACTCTCGAAGAGCACATAGAGAAGCTGCCTATCGAGTGATGTGTATGTTCAAGACGCTTTTCAGAAAGCCATACCGTACTACACCTGTGGAATTGGTTTGGATATATTCTTATGTTGTTCATGCTTAGGGTTTAGTGTCACGCAGGAGAAAGGGCCACAATAGCCACAAGCAGATTACAATTATGTAAAACTGAACTTTCTGCTGATTACCTTTTTTCTATTAAAGCTTCCTTCATCATCAGCTTCCTCTCTGGCCGGCGAGTAGAACCCATAGCTGGCAGGCTGACTTTTCCTACGGGTGACAACAACCTGCCTCTTCCAAAATTCTCTATTCCCTATATGTTTGCCATCTAGCTTCAACTGAAAAATCCGCACAGATAAGAAAAAGCATTTTGAATCAAGCAGAAATTGAAATGGTGCTGTTTCTGTATTTAACTAAAACAAAACTTACATCATTTGGACGAGCAACGTAGCTGAGGACATGTGCCCTATACCAACGAGCACAACAAATTGGATTTCCTTCCAACCACAGGTCTGTCAAGAATGAAAGACTCCCGAGAAACTCCAGTTCTGAAAAGTCGGAAATAAGGTTGAAAGAAACATCAAGGCCTTCAAGTGACTTCAAATTCTCAATCCCATGTAATGTAGTCAGCGCATTATTCCTCAAAACAAGTTTAACTAGGTGACAGGATACCTGCATAGTCCAAAAAATAGGTATATGGGTCATACTATTTCCTTATATCTTCTGTCTGTTCAAACTATGCCATAGTATTTTTAGAACTATCAAGACTAGCTAAATGGTTGAAGAGATAGTAACTAAAAAAAAAACACAAATGTTAAGCAACTTCAGATTGAATGAAATCTATAGATGGACATGCAGAAACCTGAAATTTCCTACCTCACTCAAGTGAGAGATTTTTCTAAGTTGATTGAACCCGAGATCAAGGTGTTTCAACTTGAAACATCTCCGAAGATTATCCACCTTTGCAAACTTGTTCCGACTCAGATCAAGCGACTCAACAGATGGAAGAAGCTGCAATGACTCATCCATGAGCACAAGGCGGTTACAAGCGCAAGAAACGAAAGCCAACTTATTCCACAGTGGTGAATCCTTAATCTCGGCGATTCTACTAGCGAACACATGCCGCAACGCATCCTACATTTATTCAGTGGAGGATATACCCGGAAATATATTAGTCAGGGACTTCCAAAAACGAGTCAAAAGACAAGCAAAGCACATGAAAAAACAAACTCATACATAAACCTTTGTGTCCTGAAACCTCTGAAGAAATGACATGAAAACCTTGCAGCGTTCATTTTCCCATTCCAAATATACACTAATAGTTCCAACTATAGTCTACAGCCTAAAGCAGCAACACAGAACAGAATAGAGCTATAACCTCACTCAATGCCATAGCCGAAATGCACTAAACCATTTAGAAAAAAAGAGGAAAACTCACAGTGGAATTATGGCAGATCAACTTTTCCAAGGTGTGCCTGAGTTCGAGCAAGCCCTTAGCAGAAGAAGTAGACAAATCACAGCCACGGAGTTCCAAGACCTTAAGCTTAGAGAAAGGAAGAAGAGAGAGCGGCGTAGGATCACGAGCCGGTGAAGGAAGAGAAGAAACGACCTTGAGAGAAGGGAGGAGGCGGAGAATACGACGGAGTTGTTCGAGGGCACGGAAATCGCCAATGTCGGAGACGTAGGCGCGGAGGTAGTCAACGGGAGCGCCGGAGAGCATACGCTCGAGTTCACGGAGAGATTCGAGACGGAGATGAACATAGTGAAGGCCAGCGGGGTTGAGCTTGAGAACGTCGGTGGCGTCAATCAGCGAATCAGCTCTCTCTTCAAGGAACTTTTGGAGATTCTCTAGATATCGATCTCCTGTTATGATCGCCATGGGAGGAGATTAGGGATTTGTTGACTTGTCAGAAAAATCGAATTATAAAGGGAGAGGCTAAGACGCGGTGAATTGGGAAACTGCCATGGATCAAAGTTTGATGATCAAACTCTGATGGGGACGAGGAAGAAGAAAGATGATGATAGGGTGAAATTGTGAAAAAAATGGAGGAATAAACAATTTGTCCCTGATAATATTATATTACACATTTACACGTGGCCATTTTTTTTTGGTTAGTAGAAGATTTTCATTATATTATATCAAGGTGAAATACATCCCTACAAAAATATGCCATTCGAGTTATAATTAAAGGGGTAACGACGAAATTTCCCACCCCCTAAACGGATAAACACGCGGATCCTTTTTGACCCGGTAATCTAACCCGGTTTCATGTTATAATCTCAGCCGTTCGTTTTTATTTTGAGCAAAACATCTCAGCCCTTCATTCTCTAAGTTTATGAATAGAGAGGGATCAAACCTAAAAAATTCTTTCGCCTCTCGGTCTTCGTTGCTCCGATACTGGGTGCTTAATTCTTTCGTTTATCCTCGATTTCTTCGTTTGATCTCCATGTTGGGTGCTTAATTTTGATTCTGTTGGATCTCTGTCCTGCGTAGGCGACTATGATATGCATCGACAACTCGGAGTGGATGCGAAACGGAGATTACTCTCCGTGTAGGTTACATGCTCAATCGAAAGCTGTTAATCTTCTTTACGGTGCTAAAACCCAGGTATATATATATATATATATATATATATATAAACGCATCTCGCTTTTGGATTCGACTTATTAGGGGTTTTTGGGTTTGCCTCTAAGATTTTGATTTTGGGATCTTTCGTTTTTGCAGTCCAATCCGGAGAATATGGTGGGGATTTTGACTATGGCTGGCAAAGGAGTTCGAGTTTTGACTACTCCTACCTCTGATCTTGGCAAAATCTTGGCCTGTATGCACGGTATGTCTTTGTAATCTTCTTCTAAGAACATCAATTAATTTGCCATCTGTGTCTCTTTTTATTATAGGAACCATTGAGTTTAATCCTACTTGCTCCATCTTTTTCAGGCCTTGATGTTGGAGGTGAGATCAACTTAACGGCGGCCATCCAGATTGCTCAGCTTGCTCTTACGCATCGCCAACGGATTATTGTTTTTGCTGGAAGGTACTCACTTTCTTTCTTGAATGCACGCTGACTGACTAGGTTTTGTATTAGTTTATCTGATGTTTTTCTGTTGTGCTTCTCTGCTTTTTAGCCCTATCAAGTATGAAAAGAAGGCCCTATAATTACTTTCTTAGTCCTCTTCTGATTTTATCCGTTTGTGGTTAATTTATACAACATTGTTAACTCTTTACTAATCCATTCTAATGCTTTTTCGATTATCAGTTACTCAAAAGAATTGGAGGAAATGAAGCACATGACCAAGCAAGAGTTCATTGCCTCCTCAGAATGTAAGTCCAAAAGCAAGAACTTTTCATAATCTAATATTCTAATTAATTGTCTAAATATGTTTCTTTGATAGAAACTAGAGGTCAAAAACCAATATAATACAGGAAGAGTAGCGGTATCTCTAAAAGATCTTCTGTATATATCGATGTGTGACAAGGCATCATCAACAAGAACCTTGACAAGCAAGGATTGGCCGTGTTGCCGAGAATAAAGATTTTTACCTTGAAACCTTTGGTAAGTAAATCATCAAAACTTGTTCTAAAAGATAAGTTAATAACAATGGTTTTTAAAAGTTAATTTTGGATTTGATTCCCGTTATGATTTTTTGGAATCAGTATCGAGATCAGGAAAGCATACTAGATGTTTCAAAAGCAAATCGAGGCTTCAGGTATGTTAATCAACATGATTTTGTTTGATTTCTTGCTTTTTCTATAAATTGAAATAATAGTATTGAATTTGAGTCTGAACTTTCCAATCTAAACACCAATTTAGGAACAGAGTTACAGCAACTGTAAGAAAAAAATTAGAAACTATAGTATCCATTGAAACTTTACAACCAGTTTCATGCTAATCTTTTATCCTTATGTTTCAGGTTCTAGACTTATAATCCTTTGGGTCAAATTATCACGAGACGTATCAGCATATGTAAGTTATCTGACCTAATTGAACTTGGTTTTCTTAGTTTCAAATATACTGTTTGTTTTATTTCTAGGTTTTTATATAAACTGAATTTTTTACACCAGTGAAAATGTGGCTGAACTTTCCAACCCACACAATATTAGGATGATCTCAATGGTAGGGTTGATTCTGAAGGAGAAGAGAAGGTTAGATTGAAGTTCACAAAGGGGCCAAAGCTAAGAAACCTTATAGGGAAAACGGTGATGTAGAACTAAAACTTGATTATGATGTAAATGAGTGTGAGAGGGAGGTATTGTGGGGTTGATGTTGTTAAACACACACAAACGGGAAGTTAAGCAAAAGATATTGATAACAAAGACGACGAACATGTGGGGAGAGTAGCCACAAACAGGTATAGAGTGGATATGTGGGGAGACACAAACATGTATAGAGTGGATAAGAGAGGTGAAAAGTATTATGAGAGTGTATTGTGCTAAGGATTTTATATTACAAAAATTGTATATAATGAGAAGAAAGATGAGAGTAAAGTAGTTCTCACCATTAGCATTTAACATCTGTATTTACTATTATGTTTATACATGTAATTAGGTTAGGTGGATTGTTCGAGTAAACTCCAACCACGAAGATGAACCTAATAGGTGCTTTTAAACTTCAACCAAACAGTTATTTTTAAAATCAAAATAGATCTTAATATTTTCTAAATACTTTTTTTACATTTACACTATTTTCTAAATATTTTTTTTACATTTACAGTGATTGAATGTTACGTTTAAAGTTCAAACCATATTTTGGATAATGTTATTTGTGAGTCAGGTGGAGATATTTTTTACCCGTAAAGATCAGGTTAGATAAAGAAAGGTACCAAAAATTTAAGAGTACACGATCTGTATCCATCCCTTATTTCACGTTAAACTCTACTAATATGTACTAAAATTTTAAAATAATTTGCAACATATAACATAATTATCAAAATTTAGATTTTTTGAAAAAATATTTTTATGTATGTTTAAAATAATTTATTATTAATATTAATTAAGTTTAAGCCTTTAAATATTTTCTAAATTAGGAAAATGATTTATTGAAATTTATGTGGGTTACCAGCGAATCTCATATATTCAAGCAGGATGGATGAAAAGATACAATTTTTACTGTGGATTTTTTATATTGGATTTTTTTGCGGGTCAAAATATTTTAAACCCATTGTGGGGGCAGGCTTAGCAGACGGGTTTGACACGTTTGCCAATTTTATTTAGATCATTTGGTTCAGGAAGTTTTAATTTTTTTGCGGCTTTTTATCTTATTTGATTATTCAAGTTTTTAACGATAGCTAATTCGGTTGACATTCGATCCAAATTCTCCATTATGTCAATTCAAAGCTTATGGCGAGACGATTATTATTTTAAAACATTCATAAACAAATATAAGTTTGTATTATAAATATTATACCAAATAAATAAATTTATAAATATAATCCCGCATGTACGTATGGATCCATGGTCAATAATTTTCACAACTTAAAATAAAATTATTCTAAACCATATTTAAAAAAAAAAAATAAGCCCAAATGGAATTATAACTATATATATATATTAAACATTCAAATAGAGAATCATGTATTTCGTCTAAATTTCTTAGCCAAAATTTATTAATAACATTATTATATGAGTAATTCTTTAAAAGGAAATGGTTATAAGACATAAACTTTCTAACATGATAGATCGGGACGAGATGGAATGGGATGCGACGAGACGAGATTTAACACCCTGTAACAAAAATACTTAAATATTTTTAACAAACACGGATTGTGCTTGATTATTATAGATAGATTGAAAAAAAAATGTATATTTTCCAGCTGATGATCATATTTATTTTCGCTATGGGTTGCAGTATTTTACATATACACCAAAATATTGACAAAACACCATAAAAGAGTGGCAACCTAATTTTTATGGAATATATTAATATTATACAATTAAAATTTGACAACCTAAAAATGATTATTATTTGAGTGAATATATGTTTTATCAGTGTTTTTAAGTAATTTATTTTACTAATTAAGTACATATACTGAAATAGTATAAGTAAACTGAAACGAGTAATTCAAATATTGAAAAACAATATACTGATCAATATTTTTTTAAAAAGAGAGACATAAATTTTAGATAAAAGTACAAATCAGAATATATAGGTACTTAAAATTCAATTGTCATGTTTTCACTAATTTAGATAAGGATTGACTATGTGACAAGTAATTAACCATTTTGGAATGGGCACTTTGAAAATTTTGCTATTTTTGAAAACAATTATATTTTTGAAAATTATAATTTTTGGATACTTTCAACTAACTAAATGAAAAAAAAGATTTAACGGAGAACTCTGCTATTCTGTCTAAATTTCTTACCTAAAACATTGTCTACCGAGTAATTATATAAAAGAGAAAGAACATCAGATAAAAAATTCTGATAGATACAGGACGAGACGAGATGAAACGGATGAGACGGAACGAGAGGGGATGGGTTGGGACGTGAGGGGATGGACATGATAGGACATTTTTCCCGTTCCGAACTAAACACGATTAGGGTTTTTTTTTATTTACATGAAAATAACGTTTATAAAAAAATTTTGTCCCGTGCTACAGCACAGGTTACTACCTAGTTTTTTAAAATTCTAAAGCCGGCAGAAAACACGTATATCCGTGGAAGACTTAAGTCTGATACACAGGAAACACAAGGTATAAAACTAAAGTCAAAAGAAGAGCTCTCGTGGAAAGATAATATTAGTCACGGGGCTAAATACTCAAAAGTTAATGTGGAAAGGACCTGCAAACGCAAATGGAAGAGATCCTAACCGCGAAAATTTAACCCAACTAAAAATGTATACCTGGAACATAATAAATGTATACATGGCCTTCCTTACGTACATGGGATGCTTTTAATAATCAAATGAAATTTTAATTTGCAAACCGTTTCACCACCAGTCACATAGCTCTCTTTCAAACATTTTCGTAGTTACTAATTAATTTTTTCTTATTATAAATCTATAACTAACTTTTCTTTTTGCAGAATATAGAGCAATTTATATTATATAGAATGGATGAAGTTTGCTCTATATTATAAAGGTTTTAAGTATGAGTTAAATAGTTCATACATGTTGTTTCTTTAAAGTTTTCTTGTTTGGCCTGGTAACATTGACAATGGTTGACCTTTTGTTATTTGTGTATAACAAAAGCGTCTTTGAACTTTCGTGTGAGATAGTATTTACTAAACAAACATAGAGATACAGCATATCGATAAGTAAAATTTAGAAAATGAAATAGCAACATTGAGAGCAGAAAACAATTTTTTTATGGAATTCAGATTTGTAACTAATTAAGAAAAAGCCAGAAATTTAAACTTGATGCGACACAGAAGGAACCGAGATCAAATTTGGAAGATAGAGACAGTGAGAAAACCAAACAATCCCAGAATCTATCGGAATCTTCTTCAACATATCTTCTCCCCTCACCATATAGATGCAAGGCGCTCCACTTTCGCTGTCGAAACAACACATGATTAGCGTATTGTCAAAGATGAAGTAACTAATGCCACAAAACATTTTGAGTAGCTTAGGCAAGTTAGTTGTTGGCAACGTCATCAACTTAATCCACACCGCATCCTCCTCTCTAACAATCTTCGTTTCCCAAATCTCAATCTTCCTTGTTTCGTAGCATTGCTTTAACAAGGAAAGCCGATCTTCCTTGAAAGAAGAGAGGACAAGTACATTGTTATCGTCATAGCCCACCGGACACGGCAGGAGACAAAAGGGTTTGAACATCTCCATGGAGAAATCAAAGGTTTCGATGAAACACTCATGAGTCTCGCGATTACGAGAGACCCAATAGAGATTCCCGTTCACGGACAAATGATCCGGGGAGGGGCAATTCTTATAAGGAGGAGCATCAATATACTTGAACGTATGGGAAGAACACTCGTAGATCGCAACTCTTTCGTAACCTTCCTCGAGAGTGGCTCTGACTCTACGGAAGCAAAGAAAATACCCCAAGATTTTGTAGTAACCCTTTTCGGGTCTACTACTGTCGTATCCTACAAAGCAAACATTGAAAACTTTTTTATCCTCGAAATCGATCCATCCAACCTGTCTCAACCACGGATTCCAAACCGCAACACCATGCTTCCAAAATTCACGAAACAATAAACCATCACAAGCCGTGATGGTGGTATATCTCAACTCCATTGGCTGGCAAGGAAAATCATAAGCTAGCTCACGCAGCTCTATCGTTCCGCCGCTAAGATCGACGTCTATCGAGTACATCTTCTACGATTCGGTCAGCAAGATTATTTGGGGACGGGAACGAGACAAGTGTTTGCTGGCGAATCTCTTGTCGTTGAAAATACCGTTCCAGTGTTTACATACTGTCCTGAACCGAACAAGAGATCGAGCTGGAAGCCGAGACATTATCTCTTCCTCCATGTCCCAAGGTAACTTTACTGACGCCATTCGGTGTTCTGTTTTACAATTCCCTTTTTTCTTGGTCAAACTGTTTTTTTTTTAATAATTTTAGTTCCTTAATGATCTGATTAATATATATATATATATATATTGGAGAATTTTGTCCCAAACAGACGAGGAAGTTCAATTAAAATAAAATATATATTGTGGACAAAGATAAAGTTTTTTTGGGTTAAACTGTTTTTTTAATAAATTTAGCTGCTAAATTACCTGATAAATATATTGAAGAATTTGTCCTAAAGTCGATAAAAGGATATATATATATATATAAATATATTATGGAGAAAAATAAAATCTTTTTTTTTAAACCGATTTTATAATTTTAGCTTGTGAATTATCTCATAAATATATATGGGAGCATTTGTTCTCCAAAAAAGAGGATGTTATTATATAATAGATTGGAGAGAGATAAACTTAACTTCTTCTTTTTTGGGTAAACCTGTTTTTATAAGCTACAGTTTTATCTGATATAAATATTAGATAATTTATCCCACAGAGAATAAAAAAAGGATTGTAAAAAATTAGAAAATCAATCCTCAAATTAATTTAAATAAGAAAATGTATATGTATATATATATATCGATGTGGCGTTTAATATTTCCCAAAAAAAGTCAACCATTGTAAATGTTGCCAAGACCAAATAAGAAAAGAAACATAAACGAAATTGATGTGCTAACTGGTTAAATCCTACAAAAAAACTTACTCTTCGAAGCAAAATGACTTTACCTTTGAAGCAAAATGACTTTTTCCTGATTATACAACTAAGACCATGAATGTAAGAGGGTTTTTAAATAGATTTTAGATTATAGTTTTTGGTTTTTAGTTTTTGCAATAAATTTTAATTTTTGGATTCAAAAAAAAAATTCACATAAGAAAACAGAATAAAAGAGAGAATCATAAGTTTTTCTTAAAATCTCTGATTATGGCCTTGAATGGCATCTGCTTTTGTATCGATGTTTAGCTTTTGATTCTGCAAAATTCATTTTTTAAGTCATTCACGATTATAAAATAATAGATTTCTTATAAATTAGGAAAAACAGATTCCAGAGGATTTTGACAACTCCTTCATAAAATCCATAAACCACATTTTGTGGGTTTTTGAGCGTGATTTTTTTTTTCTTTTCTCCTAATATATTTTATTCTAATTTAGTTGATTATCAAAAACTATATAAAACCAAAAACTAGTCAGGTACCATTCAAGATTTTGCAAAAACTAAAATCTACACGAAAAATCAAAAACTAGATAGATCAAAAACCACAATCCCAAAGCTAAAAACAAAAAACTAAGGCCATGAATGGTTATTACTTTTTAGATGGTTTATGGTTTTTAGATTTTAGATTTTAGAAAGAACAATGGTAATCACAAAGCTTTAGGTAATCACAATGGTAATCACAAAGCTTTAGGTAAACATATAGATTTTTTTTTAAAGCTTTGCCTCGTAATTAAATTTTAACAAACAAAAAAATGAGAGTTTATAAAATTTTCATGTAGGTAGTTTATAAAATGAGATAGTTTATGATAAAATATATAACTAATGAAAAGTTTTGCGAACAATCTATAGGATGTGCACTAATTAAGCACTATTAAATCAGCTAAAAGTATTTGCGTTCTCTTAACCCCTTTCATCTAGAGGGAAGATGTCTTATTTAAATAAATTTAAATCTAAAAGATGTTATGTCAAATAAAATGAGTCAAACTATGTGTTATTAACCATCATACCTTTGTATATTTGCTTGGCGAGTTGGTAAATACTAAATACTCAGAGTTTTGGGTTCAGTTACATTAATTTATGTGCTAACTGGTAATACAATTAACACGAACCAGTGCTCATATTCTACTAGGAAGAACATGAACCGTTACAAATTGAAATTTTGATCTTAATAAATAACAACAATCTTAAAATAAATATGTTCTACGATCACGTCTCTCGGTTATTTATAACTCTTCAACGTAACCGTATTTTACCTACAAATGACTTCAAATTCGAACTTTCGTCCATCGTAGAATAAGAAAATTACAAATTTCTACCAAGTTATCACAACATTAAGAATTTCACCGAGTCCTTTTTCCTTATGAGAGCTTAAACCTAAACCCATTCTCAGCTGCAATTATTACTTCAGCAGACAAGTGATAAAAAGGATAAGATTTGATTTGAGCAGAGATATATTTTATCTGCGGGCAGACTTTGGCTTGAGTCTCTTGTAAGCCATGAAAGTGACAGCCGCAGAGAGAGAATACCTGTTCAGCAATAGACAGACACAAACACAATGTCATTCATTTACCATAGCAATTAACACCAGACAATGCCAAGAACGCCTCATGTATCTGTATTGAGTTTACCATGTTATTGAGTAGTTGAGATGGTCCTGTGGCATGACTTTACTACGAATCAAGGTGTTTATGTCCTTAGGAACAGGATACGGTCTACTCCGATCTATGTCTTCATGGACGTCCTCTACATATATTGTGTTTTCAGGAAGGCCTACGGCTCGAGCCATCGCGGGAACATCTACATAGAACCACTGCCCGGTACTTGGATCATTGGATGGAACAAATATGCTCGGGTTCTCCCCTCCCCTGATCACACCTACGACTCCTACAGGCTTAACCGCAGGTACTTGCTCCTGCAAGATTTCAGTTTTCACAAGTCACAACGTATGCAAGAGACTCGATAAAGACAAACCAAGTAAGTAAATCTTGCAAATAGCTGAATTCAATCTGTCTCAATCTTTCTATCCCGATACATCCAAAAGATTACAGTTCGAGCTAAAACAAAAATGTGAGAATCCGGCCTTATGATAAAAGAACGAAGTTTTGAACAAGAGGGTATAACAAAACCAACCTCTGTAATCACTGGCGTCTTAGACCAAAATTTCCACCAGGAATTTCGTTCGTCGGAGATTGATTCAGCTTTTGTTGACTGGTTTATAATGAAGTCAGCATCTGTGGATTCCGGTGACTTCTCTCTCCAACTTCGAGGAACCCATCCGCGATTCACCAGAATAGGTGACTGCATGCTAGAGGAAAAAGGAAAATAAATATCCGACTTCAGCAAACAATTAACAGCTATAGCTAAAACCAGTTGCCAAAAGTACGTAAAAGTCAAGACCAATCAAGGCGTAAGTGACCTTGCAGCAGAGCACAAAGAAGAATAGTACCTACTTAATTCTAAAAATCTTTACAAGTTAGATGCTGTCTAACAGTTATTAACCAAACCATTTTAGTATGTCAATCTCTGCCCATCAGAGTCTCCAAAAGAATACGATTAGTGTCAAACAATCAAGGACAAGTGTTTAGCGAGTATAATGGGATTAGAGAAACCAGTGGCCTATTGGCTATTACACCCTGAGAAAGAGCTTTAATAATTTCACAGCCAACACTGAAAACATGAGGATAAGATCCTAAATTTTAAACTATGCGGCTGACAAAAAAGCCAAAAAAGGGTAATAAAAAGCTTTATAAGCAAAGAGTAAGGATCATTACCCTCACCTATCCAGGTCACCAGGGATCGGCATTAGAGGTGTGATGACATAGAATCCATTTTCAGTAATTCCCGATATGGACCTAGACCGTGGACCCAAATAGATAGACTTTTGCTCGTCAAATACACCCTTGCAACTAACCCGTCTAAATTCTAATGCATCCAGATTCTTATCAGGAGAATGTTCTGTATTTAGCTTCATTGGTTCCATATTCAACCGTTGCTGTTGGTACTCCAGTGTTTTGAACTGCGTTAAACAGGGAATGAATAAAGCTTTAGGATCTACTCAGCCAAAAGCACCATATAATGTTAAAAGTAGCAGCTTCAGCAACTATTTGGACGAGGAATGGAAAGGACATCAAGTAACGGAATAAAGAGAAACTGCAATCAAGACATAGGCATGGTAGCGAGTACTGAGCATGGGTTCACAATCCAATAAGAGTGTCGTCAGATCACTTATATGAAAGATTTACGAACACTTGAACATCAATGTGATGTAATTCTCATTTGAACTTAAGTGGTCTATATAACGACACACCTAACTACACTACATTGCCTCAGCATAGATCAGAGTGTGACCCAGATCACACAGATCACGAATCTAGTTACTCTAACTCCTTTACTGATCCCAAAACCACCACAAGAACTGGTGTGAAAGCAGATTACATAGATTCCAGCTAACAGACTAATACAAACTATAACTCAGCTAGAGACATGAAAACAAAATGTCAAAGGACTTGCATTGATTTGGAAATAACTACACAGACCTTTTCCTCTCTTCTGACGATCTGCCATGAGCCGAGGCCGAAGGTAATCGCACCAGGCAAGAACAACAGCAATTGTGACCACTTGGACCCTCGTTTCTTCTCTGAAACAAAAAAAAAGGCTTAAGATGTTTCACAAATTGATTCTTAATATCCCCAGATTTCAAGCTCAAGCATCGGAATACATATACCTTGCGGTGGAGCAGAAGAACTCGATTGGCTTCCAAGTGCGGCGGAACTAGAGGAGGAAGAGTCGGCGACGGCAGAGAAGTGTCGTGCCCAGAATTGATTCGGTATAGAAGGAGAGGCAGAGCTACTGGTTGTGGCGGAGCACCAGTGGCTCCGTGCGTTCGATCTCGTAAGGAGTTTAGACAACGATGTCGCCATCTCCGTCTCTCGAAGATTTTTGATCCCGGAGGTCTAAAGGGTTTTTGCCTTTCACGACGACGACGACGACGACTTGGGTCACTGCAAACAAAATGGCTTCAGATTTTGTCGAGCTGTGTTCCCCTGCATTTGGGTGTACCTAAGTTCCGGTGCTCATGATGACTTTTTTTTGTGCTTCATTTTGTAACTTGTTTTTTTTTTTTTTTTTTTTTTTTTTTTTTTTTTTNCAAGTTTTCATTCACGAATTCATGATACACTGGTTTATCCACCGTTACAAAAGGCCTGACCCAAATTGGCTCTAGAGAGAATAACTTAGGGTTATTATTCTAAAAAGAAAGAGACTCTTTGCTACTCTGTCAGCCACACCATTACAAACTCTTGGAGAAAACACAATTTTCACCTCATAAAATGTTGGAAGCAATTCTTTAATGTCTTGAATTATAGGAGCAAAAATTGGCCAGCTTTCATCATCATTCAACATGTTGACAACCGCCAATGAATCGGATTCAAAAATGATTTGTTTGTAGTTCAACCGAGACATCATGCTTATTGCCATTCGCATCGCTTCCAGCTCAACTTCCAAGACTGATCTTGCTCGCCTAACTGCTTGTGCTCCCAACCATAGTACTTCTCCACGATGATCCCGAAGAACCCACCCAATACCACTCCGAGTACCATCATTATGCCAAGCACCGTCAGTGTTACATTTGACCCAATCGCTCGGAGGTGGCTTCCATTTCTCATGTACTGTCGTAGCTAAGGTAGGTGACCTTATGACCGGTTCTTTATGGTCTTCATGCTCTTTCCTTGTTCTCCATTCCTCTACATCCTCCAAGGCTTTCATCACAGCTTCACTAGTATCAAAGTCCTTACCACCAAAGATATAATCATATCTTGCTTTCCATATCCTCCATAGTATCCAAAGAACAATGATATCCAAACCTTCAAGCTGAGGATGTTGAGACTTAATATTCAAAACATAGTACATGTTTGTGTAGAGGGAATCAGCCCATTTTGTAACTTGTTTATCCATTAGATAACTTGGATCTTGGAATTTATTATGTAACTTTCCAAAGATAATTAGGATTTTGTTAACAGATTAATCTTCGGTTTTGATGATCTGATTCTATATATAAGCAAAATGGTAACAGATATAAATTTGATACCAATGAATGTCTTGTCTCTCTGCAAATAAAGAAGCCAAAGAAAATACATGGTTCAAATAAATAAGAAAAACACCAAGTGGGGTTTTTACAACATAAATTATCTTCAAACCTTGAAACATCGAAACCAAAATTAATTTTCAACACACAATCTTTGGACTGAGCCTCTATGGATTGAGATGTAACTGCTCTGTGTTTGATGACTCTTTTTGGCTCTCTAACAGTAGGCAAAAGTGGTTTCGGGTAAGACTAGAAAATCCCAGAGGAAATGCTTGAAGTTGCGTTTATCTTCAGAGACTGCTCTGGAATGTATCTACGACCTGTCACACAAACGATCCCGTTGGTCTTACACTCCCATTAAACACGAGCATCTAACATTCTATGATTAGGATTCACTCCCAATCTAATCATGTTGAAGACTCTACATCCAAAAATACATTCTGAAGATTCTACAGTGTGCAAGCTATTAATGTGTTCATATGTTTTCATGGAAAGAGAGAAGAAGCAGGACAAGTGTTTCTAGTCATTTGCTGAGAACTAGAGAGCTTTTTTTTTGCTTACCTTTCTCCTTGGCGTGGATCTGGAGAGTGTCAAGAGTGATAATGCCATCCGTCAAAGGGAGTAGCTCTAACTTGATCGTAGCTGTAGACTTCGAAGGAACACATCTGATGCATTTAGAAAGTAAAAACCCGTTATCAAATTATAATGGTAAAAGAAGTAAAACCATACCCAAGAATTAAGCTCATTGGATATTATTTATTTGATGTTTACCCCAAGGGAACTCGACTTTGTAGCCAGAGATGTGTGCAACCTAAGCCGCTCTTCGGAACAACATCTGAAGGATTGGAAGATTCACCATCCTCTGTTCTTGTCTCCAGTGGAATTGGTGGTAACGATTGGTGTTTACGCATCGTTGTGTTGCGTTTCTCGCTTTGTACCCTCTCCGTGAACTCTGAGAATCCTAGGAATGGGCTTACAGGGGACGTAGGCGTGGAGTTTAGGGAAACTACAGACGGAGGTGATGTGAAGGATGCAGGAGCGAGAACGGTCAAAGACAGATCTTCTGATGTCAAATTCGATGCCTGAAGAGTTAAAATCTGAAACCAGTAGAGAAAAAGTATGAGGTACAAAAATAAATACGCCATTTGGGATATAAGTTGAGTGGTCTTTGCAGATGGCCAGTGGTTGGTTTGATTTGAAAATTAGAACCACACTGCAGTTAGGGAATTTGTACAAAGCCAGCCTTAACTGAGGAAGGCACAACTACTTGCCAGAATTTAGGGACAACATCTAATTAAAGCTCGAATCATTTGGGTAAACACTAGTATTACTTCGGCTACGAATGCCTCCCATTAGTTCATGTATTGTTGCATTTAGCTTCTAGAGATATTCAGAGAGAGAATGACCTGAACAGGTAGTTGAGAGGCTCTCCCATGAGGACCACAAGGCTCTCCTGACATCTCAGACGCAACAGAGATCATCAGGTCCCTCGAAACTCGTGGTCTCCATTTTGTCCGTTGTTTGAAAAACAGCCTTGATTCTGAATCCAACATTGAAAAAATAAATAAGAATCAGCTATAGATCTGAACAGAAGAAAGACATAAAACATGGGTACAAACCATGGCAACATAGTTCTACCTGTGTAGTTGCACCGGCATGACACCATAACCGCATACTGATCACCACTTAAACCGCTCCCTGTTCTTTCAAAATTTACAGTTGGAAGAGATAAACTCGATGATTTGAGTTCTTTTCTTGCAGCAGAGGGCTTCAGATTACTCCCAACAGAAAATGCAGGTTTCACGATGAATGAGTGCTCCTCACCTTTCCTGAAAGGTTACAAGAAAAATTTAAGGGTAGGTAAAGGCACTCTATAGTGTTCCTAAAAGCTGAAAGGGTCATTCTAACTCCGGTTTTAGTTTCCAACCGACTATGCTTGTTGAGGCTAGTTTCTCTAAGAGACTCAGCTAGATCTAATAAGTAGTTTTACGATGTCTTAGTCACTAACCAAGATTACCTAATACTAAGGAATTTTTTTAGTATTTTTTGTCTATCACATCATTGAAGACTTCTGAAACTTACTGGCCATTCAAACAACCCAAGAGAGGATACCTAAAGCAAAATGCTGATATCTAAATCCATCAATTATCAAGAAGAGTGATGGGGGAAATTTCAATACAACAGAAACCATTCCGAAGAACTTTAAGAAAATAGGCTAACCTGAGAGTTAAATTCGGCAAACTGTGCTCACTTCCAGCTTCAATACATGCAATTGGTACTGAGGAAGGGGAAGCACATTTCCCAGCCTCTTCAAAAACAATTGTTATGGCGTCTATGTATATTACAATATCTGGAGCGTGGATAGGAGCCACATTCTGCCAGGGGAAAAAGCAAAATTAAGACGCATCTCAGAAAATAACTGACCACAGTAATACCAAATTTTAACAGCAATGAGACACACCTTTATCTGAACGCAGAGAAGATCATCTGTATTGCAGTCAGCTGCAAAAGAATTTATCTCAATCGGTTGGATGATCTCGAGTTTCCTCCTCCACCTTCTACCAGGAATGCAGATACCTTCGAGTCCACAACGAACAGAGAACCTATCCCGCTCCAATGGGACACCCCGGAAAGATAAAAGCTCTTCAGTCCCACACTTCTTACCGTTTCGTAACGTTTGACCAGAGTAACTGTCCCAATCTTCAATATCAAATGATGGTTTTGAGCTTTGTGTTTTCATGGGTCCAGTAGTAACTGGTGCGGTGTTTGGAGGTAGAGCGGACATGGAGTAGCTTCTAAAATGGCCGAATGAGAAGAGTTGAGAGCCTGAGGTAGAAGAAATCGCTGGCTTGTGTGCGGAGCTGCTTATACTTGGGCTAGGGGTTACAGGAGGTGCAAGAGAGCGGGTTTGTTGAGAAATAGTGTTATCCAACGGTATCAACCACTTTAAAAGGTTCCCATAAGGATCCTTATCGTTCTCAGAATTCTGGTCCTTGTCCTGATGCTTTTCAAACTGCAGTATCTCTATGATAGGTTCTTTGGGACAGTCTACAATATAAACTTGTAAAGAGACCTGCATCCTTCCAAACAAAAGTGTNATCTAAATCCATCAATTATCAAGAAGAGTGATGGGGGAAATTTCAATACAACAGAAACCATTCCGAAGAACTTTAAGAAAATAGGCTAACCTGAGAGTTAAATTCGGCAAACTGTGCTCACTTCCAGCTTCAATACATGCAATTGGTACTGAGGAAGGGGAAGCACATTTCCCAGCCTCTTCAAAAACAATTGTTATGGCGTCTATGTATATTACAATATCTGGAGCGTGGATAGGAGCCACATTCTGCCAGGGGAAAAAGCAAAATTAAGACGCATCTCAGAAAATAACTGACCACAGTAATACCAAATTTTAACAGCAATGAGACACACCTTTATTTGAACGCAGAGAAGATCATCTGTATTGCAGTCAGCTGCAAAAGAATTTATCTCAATCGGTTGGATGATCTCGAGTTTCCTCCTCCACCTTCTACCAGGAATGCAGATACCTTCGAGTCCACAACGAACAGAGAACCTATCCCGCTCCAATGGGACACCCCGGAAAGATAAAAGCTCTTCAGTCCCACACTTCTTACCGTTTCGTAACGTTTGACCAGAGTAACTGTCCCAATCTTCAATATCAAATGATGGTTTTGAGCTTTGTGTTTTCATGGGTCCAGTAGTAACTGGTGCGGTGTTTGGAGGTAGAGCGGACATGGAGTAGCTTCTAAAATGGCCGAATGAGAAGAGTTGAGAGCCTGAGGTAGAAGAAATCGCTGGCTTGTGTGCGGAGCTGCTTATACTTGGGCTAGGGGTTACAGGAGGTGCAAGAGAGCGGGTTTGTTGAGAAATAGTGTTATCCAACGGTATCAACCACTTTAAAAGGTTCCCATAAGGATCCTTATCGTTCTCAGAATTCTGGTCCTTGTCCTGATGCTTTTCAAACTGCAGTATCTCTATGATAGGTTCTTTGGGACAGTCTACAATATAAACTTGTAAAGAGACCTGCATCCTTCCAAACAAAAGTGTTGACTGAGAATCAGTAAGTCCATTAACTAGGTTATAAAAAGTTCAGAATGTATGAACGAGTAGTGTGGTAAATTAGACAACGGATTACACAAGAAGAGGAATTTCACTGGTTCAGATATAATTTCAAACAGACTACCATAGTTTTATTATCAAAACAGAAGAAAGTAACAAATTTACCATCACATACCACTATATCTCCATTGGGTAAGGCACAGCATTTTGCCTTACTTCTAGCTACACCTCCAGAAACATTAGGATCGAATTCTCCTCTATCTACAAAAGCACTAACACAAGGTCTACTTTTCTTCTTTTCATCCATCTCTGTATCTGCGACCAGAGAGCTTTTCTTTGACCAAAGTGGCTCACCAGACTCTGCAATCCTAACAAAGAAATGAGACTTCTGAAACCTGGAAAGCAAGTCTTCTGTTCGTCTCTTATGATCTTCCATCCTCAAAATTGATTCACCATCAGATAAGTCCTTTTGTGAATCCAAACTATCTTTACCAGGGCTGTCACCATTCTGAGTCGCAAACTGAGCATCAGGACTCATTTCTCCATCCCCGGACGGTGTACTCGCCCCATCAGACATATCCCCATTTTGTTTGTCCGAAGCCTTTCTCTGTCCAGTTCTGCTCATAACCTCAGCAACCTTAAAAGGGGTAATGATCTCTGCGTCTCCTTTACTCTCAGATAAGCATGCAAGGATTTGAATCTGCTCCCCTATAGTAGAAAAAAATGTCTTTGATGTCCAGTAGCTAGTCGCAGTTTAAACACGCAAATGATTGAGATGATGTGAGAAACAACATACATACCAGGAAAAACAAAGGAACGATCCAGGGAACGTAACGAATGAATATCAACAGACTCAGACAAGTTATCCGGGATTTCCTCTGTAAATAAGAAGACATCACCAAATCAGAGAATAACTAACAAAGAAGAAATCAAAAGCTTGAAAATTTTGAAGTAAAAGGAGAGTAAAGTTAATTACTATATGGAATGGCGATCCATCCTTGTTCCTCAGAGACATCTGAGAATCTCTCCATACAAGAGGCACCAGACTTTGGAATTGACTCTCCACTACCATCATCGTCTCTAGATCCATCAGCCACACGATCAAGATCTTCAACTGATGGGTATTGTGGGAAAGGCTCTTCAGCTATTAAACCTTCCAAAGTTGCTCCTGACTTTGTTGTCTCGGGCTGAGGTTGAGGCGGAGTAGCTGGTGGTTCGCTCACCGGAGGCCGATGAGTAGCGGAAGAAGCAGATCGAAGCAAGAAATTCATTCCTGCATCACAGAAGAATCAAAATTTTAGTCAATTTTAGAAATCCCAAATCCATTCCCCTCTCTCTCTCTCTCTCTCTCTAACCGATAATAAAGTTCACAGATTTATCAACAATCCCAACTTTATCGCATCTAATAATCACTTGACTGGATCCAAACTCAGACAAAGGGGCTAATAAAAAACGAAATCGATAACGCAGCCGATCCAGATCACAGTTAGAATTGAGCAGATTTAGCGACGGGTACACGTACTAGAAAAAAGTAAAGAAGACGGAGGTGAGCTACTTGTGTGATTCTTGGGAGCGGTGGTTACCTGATTAGATCTTCTTCGGGTCAATTCGATCTGCAAAATGTGTTGCTAGGAGATTAGGTAGTAGTTAGGTTTCTGCCAGAAGCGCGGTAAAATAGAGAGAGAGAGAGAGAGAGAGAGTGCGAGAGAGTTAAACACACACACCTCCGGCGAATGGACACAGTCAGTCGTACAAGCTATTCCTTAATCTCAGTTTTATTTTGGGTGTTCTGTCACATACACACACAGAAAAACATACAGTATTTGCTAATTTTTGTAATTTTATTCCCCATCTCAAAATAATTGAAGTCAATTTTACAAAATCAAACGTATTTACAATATAATATTTACGGTTTAAAAAAATAAGTTTTTACTATTCTGTATAATAGATATATTTTGAGATAATTTTTTATATATATTTCACATAATAAATTAAGAAAACAAAATTGACTTTAGGCTCCACAAAATCAGAATTTTACAAACTTGATGGCACACTAACACATTATTATATTACATATCACTTTTGACTTCGTTTAACTGAACTGCGCTCCTTTGACATAGAAAATAATATATATATAAATATGGTTTTACTTTTTTCTTATTGGTTTGTTTAGCATTTAATTTCAAAAAATATATATATTTATTTTAATTAAATAAAAATTTAATAATGTACATTAATTTATATTTTAAATCCATATTTTACTACTAATTGTAAATGAAATTACATAAATTACGAATTGACTATTTTCCATTTATTTTCATTCAAACATACTATAAATTTTAATTTTAATTCCTCTAATTATTTTTTTTTAGAAATATAACTTTCATCTCTTGAAATTCCATAAATAACCATTCTCACATCATCATCCACCATATCTCAAATTCTAATTATTTTTTTTGTTTGGTTTATGTTCTTGCATGTGTTCAAAACTTGTGGTAAGAATGTGATTATATATTTTGTTAGATTTATCTTATATTTTGCTCAATTTTATTTATTTGTTTTTATGTATTTCTTCCTCCCTTATTTGTCTTCTTATTATTTTTAATTCTCAATTACATATGTATAATAAAATTTTGGCGGTTGTAAAAAACAATTATCGATGCAGATTCAACAATACTAATTTCGAACAAAATCCAATGAGGGAATCAAGCTAAAGAAATCATCTTCATTCATGTATATTTAATTTATTTTTTAAAATATGCAATATTTTAACAAAATAAACTATTATAATAGAATTATTAAATCAAAAAATTTAACTCTCTCTTACCTCCAGAGGTGTGTGGTTTGCGACCAGTTCACATACCAAGAGACCACGTTTGTGCATTACTTGCTTGAAATCGTGGATTGATTTGCAAAAGGTGATAATTCAATCATACAATAAACCTACATGGGAATGATAAACAATTTCGATTTGGATGTTATTTGTTTATTTGGATGTTGTTTAGATAATTTTCCAATGAATTCATGACCTTTCATCTTGTTTGGCCTATGCATTTTCACCTTGATTGACCATATAAATTTCTAATCAATTGCCATAGCTTTGTGATTAATCCAAGTTACATTATATCACTAACCACATCAACTGAAATTATTATGACTTTGTTCTTTTGTGTTGCATTATAGTGTATTTTTCCAAAAATTAACCACAACTTTATATGCATCAAATTTTTTGGCAATAGATATGAATTTTGTGCATACATATATAGTTAGGATCCCAACAAAATGGAATGCAAATATGAGGATGTGTTTGTAGTTGTTCTGAAAATGCGCATTGTGATTTTAATGTTATGAAAAAGCACATTGTTCTAGTATGCTTCCAAATTTTCATGTTAACATTAGGATATTCTTGTTGTTTCTTGACATTCTATTTTGGTTTGATACAAAATACATGTTTAATGATCAATATTCATGTTTGATGGCTAATCTTAATTAAAATTTTTTTTTTTTAAATCTACTTTTGGTCAACTCCAATCTTTACTGAATTTCAAAGTACCAAATCATGTTGATTATGATATTAATACCATGTCATATGTTTGTTGGTAGATGTGAGCATATGATACATTTAATTAGTGTAATTAACTATATGGCATACACGTTTGACATAGACGTTTTATCGTGGATTTCATGGCTTCCTAAAAATTTCATAACATAGTTGATTAATCAAATTTAGATATTCTATTTGCGAGAAATCCAGTATATTCAATTCATATAACACTCATAAATATCCCCATTAATCTTTTGATTTAGTATATGGAAAACGAGAATTAAAAAGGTATTTAAAGCATTCAACGGGAAGTTTGGAATATAATAACTCCATGCTATAAATAAATGGGAAGTAAATTCTAAGATTGGAAGAAGAAAGATCTGGTTTTATGTCTTTGTTTTTATAACTTTTAGCCTAATTTAACATCGTTGGACTCTTAATCAAATCCTAAGTGTAAAACTATAAGCATGATACTTCAAAATCATGATAAAAATGGTAATCAAGTAGAGACATTGAGTGTATAATACTATAATATATTAAGCGACTACTGTTGTCACAAAGACACTAATTGGCTAAACAAATCAAAGGAAGAGTTTGGCTAAAACATTTACAGAAAACTGAAAAGACAATTCTTATAAGCCCAATAAACGATTTAAAAGAACAAGCCCATTAAGGCACCCCCGAAAAAAACAACTAGGGTTTACTACATCTACATGTGGCCGTCGGTATATAATATAGCCACCTCCACGACAACTTAGAAATCTGAATGTTTAGTAAGTACATTTGATTCAATCTTTGGGTCTGATTCGTGTATGTGTATATGTTTGTATGTGAATAATGTTGATTAAGGCAGCACGTCACTGATGCGCTTGAAAAAGTGGTGCTTTCGGTCCTTTTAGTTGCCAAAACTGAGAAATCTTTATGTTTTCAGGAGCACTAATGCTTTCGTTTGCCCTTGTCATTGGGCTTATGAACTCAGTAGCTCCTACAGTACTTGTTCCTCCTTTTTCAGTATTGGATTTGATTTGAGTCTTTCATATATCATAGGCAAAAAAAATATGAAGCTTGATCATATATATACGTTGAAGCACTTACAAACCCAAATTCAGATTATTATATTCCTTAGTGTTTCTTGAAAAAAGGACCCATTAGCAGTTCTAACATGTCCTGTGCTGTTGAATCTTTGGTTCCTCCTTGAGATGACGTTGTAATGTTTGATTCAGACATTGATGAAAGCCCTTGATCCTCCTCTTTGCTTGTGTGGACCACTTCATCACTTTGAACATACTGCGATTAATTGTTTAAATGAAAAAAAAGAACATTAATTTGTAATTAAAGTTAAATTCACAAATCTCTAATTAGTAAAAAAAAAAAACTTTGGAACTAATATACCTCATGAGCAAAGCTTAACAAGTCATCAACTGTGAGATCTTCGTTTTCTGGATCAGTCATGACTGGTTGAACCATCTCCGGACCATCATTATTGCTACGCTTAGCTTCATCTCCCATCTTCCTACGAGCTCGTTTAGGTTCATCTGCGTTGAGTTTAAAGTCTTTCTCTTTGGGTTTTACGTTTCTTCTCGGTCTTTTCTCAGCCTTTGGTTTGGGAGCTTCTTCTGGTTCTGATACGTTGCGTGGATCAGTTGCTTCACCGGTGGAAGCGCCACCGAGCATCCACGGTGGTAACCGCCTCATATTCCCTCCGTGTGTGAATTTCTAGATACTTAATTTTAATTGGTAAATTCAGAAATCTGATTAGAGCAAACAAATCATTTTACACTGATGACCTCATCGCTAATGGGCTGATTCAAGGCCTTTTTGTTTCCTTAAAATTTTCACATATATAAGGATACAATTAGCCCATTAGGGTAAAAAATACAAAAATATTTTGCCTTTAGATAACTACAATTCTGCATTAGGCGCCACTTTTCTCGGACTCAGAAAAAAAGATAAAAAAAACTATGATCAGTGACACCACAAAAGTTTAATACTCTGTTTTTCATTTGCACGCATGCTCTGTTTCTCTTGCGTCTGCATCCAAAGAGGCAAAACGTGGCCAAGATCGGGCTATTTCTCACACATTTCCACCTGAAAACAGGTTACTGCTAGTTTAAATGTGTACCCGCTCTCCGTCATCTTCGCAAACAGTTTGATTCCCCGGTGGAATAGGATGAGATCATGAAGTGCCTATTTTCTGACATGTGTCCAGATCTCAACCGTACATGAAGAAATCTGAGAGAAAAAAAAACCTCTCATAGTCATATATATCCGGAAGATATATGAGAAGAAAAGTAAAAAGGTTACTTGAAACACAAGTACAACGATGATATCCAATCTTCCAAGGGATATGGCGGAGGAGGTGCTTTCTAGGCTTCCGGTGACATCTCTGAGAGGAGTGAGATCTACATGCAAAAATTGGAACCGTCTATCCACAAATCGGAGCTTTACAATGAAGCACATCGGTAAAGCCAAAGCAGCAGCAAAGAATTATCACAGGAAAGAGTTTCAGGTGGTCATGATGATCCAATATAGGGTTTGTTTATTCAGCGTCAATCTCCTCAACCCATCTATAGAGCGTATAGGTAAACTTGTTAGCCTAGACGATGTTGCAGATCGTGTAGAGATATCTAAAACCTTTCACTGCGACGGTTTACTGTTATGCATCACCAAAGACAGCTCTAGTCTTGTTGTTTGGAACCCTTGTTCGGGGCAAACCAGCTGGATCAAACCCATGAATTCTTACCACAAATTGTTCGACCGGTACGCTCTAGGATGCGAAAGGAAGGACAAGTTTCGTAGCTACAAAGTCTTGAGATTTCTTGATGATTACGACTCAAGAGTGAAGGGCCGATTTCGTGAGTTTGAAATCTATGATTTAAACTCTGATTCATGGAAGGTTGTTGATGTCAATCCCGACTGGGATATAGAGTATCATCAGCGTGGTGTGTCTCTCATGGGGAACACTTACTGGTTTGCTTACGAGAAGCTTCCAACTGCAGTACAAGGACAAGTGCGAGTGATATCAGATATCCCTGATTTCTTACTATGTTTTGATTTTACAACTGAGA
>NC_025703.1:8939378-8990795 GCF_000633955.1 Camelina sativa | reverse complement strand
TTTACAATGAAGCACATCGGTAAAGCCAAAGCAGCAGCAAAGAATTATCACAGGAAAGAGTTTCAGGTGGTCATGATGATCCAATATAGGGTTTGTTTATTCAGCGTCAATCTCCTCAACCCATCTATAGAGCGTATAGGTAAACTTGTTAGCCTAGACGATGTTGCAGATCGTGTAGAGATATCTAAAACCTTTCACTGCGACGGTTTACTGTTATGCATCACCAAAGACAGCTCTAGTCTTGTTGTTTGGAACCCTTGTTCGGGGCAAACCAGCTGGATCAAACCCATGAATTCTTACCACAAATTGTTCGACCGGTACGCTCTAGGATGCGAAAGGAAGGACAAGTTTCGTAGCTACAAAGTCTTGAGATTTCTTGATGATTACGACTCAAGAGTGAAGGGCCGATTTCGTGAGTTTGAAATCTATGATTTAAACTCTGATTCATGGAAGGTTGTTGATGTCAATCCCGACTGGGATATAGAGTATCATCAGCGTGGTGTGTCTCTCATGGGAAACACTTACTGGTTTGCTTACGAGAAGCTTCCAACTGCAGTACAAGGACAAGTGCGAGTGATATCAGATATCCCTGATTTCTTACTATGTTTTGATTTTACAACTGAGAGTTTTGGACCGCGTCTGCCTCTGCCTTTTCACGCCTTTTATGGAGATACTGTGAGTCTCTCTAGTGTTAGAGAAAAGCATCTTGCGGTGCTATTTCAACAATGTGGTTCACCTACATTTACCGTGAAGATATGGATTAGTAGCAAGATTGAGCCCAATGCGGTGTCGTGGAACAAGTTGTTCTTAGCGGTTGATATGAAACCACTCACCAATGTCGCTTTTCAGTTTCTGGAAATAAGTGGGAGTTTCTTCGTTGACGAGAAGAAGAAGGTCGCGGTGATTCTTGATAAAGACAGAGGTAAACATTACCCCACTAGCAACGTAGCTTACATCATTGGAAAGAAGGGATACTTCAAACCAGTGAATATTGGGGAGTCTATAGAGGCTGGTTGTTGGCCACTTGTGTGCTCTTATGTTCCTAGCTCAGTGCAAATCAAGCAAGTTGCACCACCCTAATCTATCAGCTTGTACTTGGCGTTTATTTGCTCTTATGGCCTCTGTTCTCTTTACTCTGTTCATCCTGTTATATCCAAGTTATTGCGTATCAAAATAACGTATATGATCTCTAAAAACGGCTGTTCCAACGTTTCTTTAAAGCTTCCAAATGCATCTTGAATTGCCTTCGCCCCTAGAAAAAAGTGATAACGTTTACATTATTTCCCTTTGGAGTTTGGAAGCATTGTTCATGTCTTAACTCTTCTTTTACCTTTTATAAGTTTTATTTGCCTTCTAGATTTTCATGTCTCGTGGTCCCAGAGAATATTTTAATTTCCGGCTTCATATTTGTTTCCGACTTGATTACTTGTTGCGGGGTACAACCAATATAGGTACCTTGTGTGAAGCATTGTTAGTGTGCAGTGCAATGGTTTGGATTGATATAAGCACGTGCTATTATTTTATGAACCTTTTTTTTATTTTTATAATCTTTCGAGCTGTACCGCTGTCTTGGTAAGCTTTAAAGAAACGCAATTTGTATCCACTCCGTACTAAAATACTATATGTAGCTCGAGCTAGATGAGGGTAATGAGAGAAACCAAGACTTAGAAGAGGTGTGCTGTGAAAACTTCTGCCCAAGCGAACCTTTATAAGCTCCGACAACTTGGTTCACATCCTTGCCATCTCTGGTGAAGCAGAAGGTCGTGGTCAGCCCTTTGATGTTTCTTTTCTTCTCTCAGGCATTGGTATTTCCTACGGTGTTCTTTGATTCTCTTCGCATAGGGTTCAGCCTGTGACGGACACATTATCAGCAAAAAAAATGATATAGTTAAATAAGTAACATAAGGTTCACTTTACTTGCTTGGGTTCTAATGCAGTTAAAGTGTGGATAGATGTTGTGAAGGTGAAAAATGTAAAAGTTTGGAGGCCATCCGACGAAATAGAGATTATTGAAGATGCACTTAGCTCCTGCATTGCTTGGCCAGACAACAAGGTCATTATGTCTTAAACTGATGGTTTTATTGTGTAATGTTAAGTACCTGATTGTTTATTTTGTTCTTGAGACTTTTGTTTAATCAATGGTCAATGTATGAGATTTTATAAAACAGGTTATGTGTGCTATAATCACATATCAGAAAATGCTATAAAAGTACAGGTAAACGTTATGATATAAGAATATACCATAGCACAGTAAACAAGATAAAACAGCATTTCGCAACAGCTATATTAGATATGTATAACATAGCACGAAAAATCAAATATTGTATAAATTTTTGCAAAATTATAATCTTGATAATACATCAGTTTATTAGAGCTATGTTATAAAACTATAACATAGCACGAAAAACACAAATGTTGTATACATTTTTTCAAAATTATGATCTTGATAATACAGCAGTTTCCTATAGCTATGTTATAAAAATATAACATAGCATACATAAGTCATGCTATTGTATATGGGGTACATATAATAACAGCGCTCATGAAAACACTATCAAAGGCCTATGATAGCGTTTTTCTCTGGTTAACAATGTACATATTTGTTGTAGTGTTAGAATTATAATTTACAATTTATCTAGCTCTCGTACAATAAACTATTTTTATCTATGTATATTTATTAATCATGTTTCTTTGTTGTCCGACGATGTTCCTTAATTATCAAAAGCCCGCCAACTGTGCCAACGGCCAAGTACTGTAACATTCTACTTTCTTTTACTTACACCATATATATGTAGTATGCTTGTCGAACGTAACTAAAGCTTCAATGAATGCTTCTTCTCTGTTGAGTTAAGTTAAGATATTGAATTTTTTAGGCTTTTGTTACGTCATGATCGCGTGTTTGGAACTTTTGATCTTTTTTTTTTTTTTTTTTTTTGTAAATAGGAACCAGAGCGCGATGAAAATATATGGAGATTCAATAATATTGAATCGCACAAATGATTCTCTCTCAATCTCGACAGTCAAGAATTCTCCTTGACACATGTCCTTTGTGTTTCACTGTCCAAAAATTGTAAAACCTGAAATAGGTCAACCTTCAAGAAAATTGTGTTTCACTGTCTCCTTGACACATGTCCAAGAAATATTATTTTTGCTTCTTCACGTGCCATATAAGCCACTTGAAACAATTGTTGATTAATAAGATGAACATTTGCATATGCCTTGAAACAATTGTTGATTAATAAGATGAACATTTGCATATGCCTTGAAACGTGTATCAAAACCATTAATCTGAAAGAGTTCTTCATTTTAAGTGGGAATCAGAGATTTTATGCATCACGGACAGTGATTCACGGTAGAGAAAGACTCCTAAGTCACGTCCCAAACCTTGATTAAAGAAATCGTAAGATTTTCTAGACCGTTCAGAAACTGGTTTACCGATTGAGCTGAGTTGATCACAAAGCAATATGAAATCAGGTCAGATAATCAGCTAAACATATGGTTTCCCTTACAGATTAGCTGACGAGAACTATGTAGATCAAACTCTCTTGAGGTGGAACACGGGCCGATAAAATGTTTTAGCAAGAATAAACCAGACATGTTGTGCGGAAGATAGACCATATATCATGTAATCCAAAACCTCGTGGGAGAGAGTTCCAAACAGCCATGACTTTACGAGTTAATTAGCCCATTTGACCAAGATTCAAAATCAGGATTTGCTGGTCTGTGCAACTTTCCATCAATTTGACTCGCATTTCTCCGGAGATATTTAAAATGTTCAAACAAACTGTTATTCATTACCAACATCCACGTTTGAAGTAAGAAATATTTATTAGTAGTAACAATTTTTCCTTTTTTCCAGTATAGTTTTCTGCAGCAACTTGGTCGTCTTTTGCTTCTCGGATAAGGTCAAATCCTTCGTCAGGGATATATTCAGAAGTCAGTAGAGCTTGTGTTGACAGCTCAATTAGTAAAAATATTTTAGATAAAATCATTTGGTTGAGTCATGAGTGATACTCGAGAAGAAATATGTACAAAAATGCTCTGGTTCCCTATCTGACAAAACATACGTGATTAAGCCTCAAACCTCTTATATATAACTCTCTAATTAAAATTCCGGTAAAACCCATTAGTGCAATGCGATCTAACTACGAAAATCGGAACAATTTTTAAAGCCGAGACTTCAATAGTACTTGGGCCATGACCTTAAAGCCCATGTTTTAAAAGTCAACTTACCAATGTACTTTTTTACTTTGGTCGGAAGGGGAACAGATCTGTAGTGCCTATCGTCCAGATGTCACCACACAAAATTTCTGAGAAAAAAAACCCTCTCGTTTTGATTGATTGATAGATAGATCCGGAAGGTTTGCCAACAAAAAGAAGTGACAGATCCGGTAGAAATCGGAAGGAAAGGATAAGGGTTTGGATGGTTGACCTAACTTACTACAACTACAGATTCAGATCTTGAAAGAACACAAGGACGACGATGCTATCGAATCTTCCAAGGGATTTGGCGGAGGATGTGCTCTCTAGGCTTCCGGTGACATCTCTGAGAGGAGTGCGATCCACATGCAAAAAGTGGAACCGTTTATCCACAAATCGGAGCTTTATAATGAAGCACATCGGTAAAGCAAATGCAGCAGCAAAGAATTATCACAGGAAAGAGTTTCAGGTGGTCATGATGATCCAATATAGGGTTTGTTTATTCAGCGTCAATCTCCTCAACCCATCTATAGACTGTATTGGTAAACTTGTTAGCCTAGACGACGTTGCAGATCGTGTAGAGATATCTAAAATCTTTCACTGCGACGGTCTACTGTTATGCATCACCAGAGACAGCTCTAGTCTTGTTGTTTGGAACCCTTGTTCGGGGCAAACCAGCTGGATCAAACCCATGAATTCTTACCACAAATTGGACCGGTACGCTCTGGGACACGAGAAGAAGGACAAGTACTCGCTTCGTAGCTACAAAGTCTTGAGATTTCTTGACGATTACGTCTCTAGGGTGAAGGGCCTACTTCGTGAGTTTGAAATCTATGATTTAAACTCTGATTCATGGAAGGTTGTTGATGTCAATCCCGACTGGGATATACAGTATCATCAGCGTGGTGTGTCTCTCATGGGGAATACGTACTGGTTTGCTCACGAAAAGCTTCCACCTGCAGTACAGGGACAAGTACGAGTGATATCAGACATTCCTGATTTCTTACTATGTTTTGATTTTACAACTGAGAGTTTCGGACCGCGTCTGTCTCTGCCTTTTCACGCTTTTTATGGAGATACTGTGACTCTATCTAGTGTCAGAGAAGAGCATCTTGCGGTGTTATTTCAACAATGTGGTGGGTATACCGTGAAGATATGGATTAGTAGCAAAATTGAACCCAATGCAGTGTCGTGGAACAAGTTGTTCTTAGCGGTTGATATGAAACCCCTCACCGGTTTGGGTTTTCAGTTTCTGGTTATAGGTGGGAGTTTCTTTGTTGATGAGAAGAAGAAGGTCGCAGTGGTTCTTGATAAAGACAGAGGTTGCAGAGGTAAATCTCGCCCCACCCGCAACATAGCTTATATCATTGGAAAGAAGGGATACTTCAAACAAGTGGATCTTGGCGAGTCTATAGACGCTGGTTGTTGGCCACTTGTGTGCTCTTATGTCCCTAGCTCAGTGCAAATCAAGCAAGCTGCACCACCCTAATCTATCAGCTTGTACTTGTCGTTTATTTGCTCTTATGGCCTCTGTTCTCGTTACTCTGTTCATCCTATTTTATCCAAGTTACTGCGTATCAAAATACCCCTTAAACTAAAAGAAAGGGATCTCTGCTCTTTTAAACCTTCTTTTAGCTCTTATATTTATTACTGATCTGATCTGTCATGTAAACAAATTACAAATCCTAAGAAAGTTATGCTACAAATTTAAATTATGGGACAAACGATTGTATTGCATAGATATAGTACACGCGAAGAGGGTAACGAGAGAAGAGATAAACCATTACTTAGAAGTAGAGTGCTGTGCTACCTTCTGCTCAAGGGAACCTTTATCAGCTCCGACAACTTTGTCTACCTCTTTGCCATCTCTGATGAAACAAAAGGTCGGAACGCTGCTAATGTTCCAAGAAGCAGCCACGTCGTTGGCTTCGTCTATGTCAACTTTCAAGAAAACGACTCTCGGGTGCTGTGTTGCCAGGTTTGAGTACAGAGGAGACATATAACGGCACGGTCCACACCATGTGGCTGTGAAGTAAAGGATGAGCAGACGCGATGCCTTCTTAGCGGCCTTTTTCTTTGCTTCTAGTTCGCTTGTTGAGTGGATGCTAATCACTTGTCCTGTATCATCAGGGAGAAAAGATGGTCATTTCCTTTTTGACATGCAAATTTCATTTTAGGTTTTATAAAAGCTTTGTGTGAATATTCTAATATACATGCAAATTGCTTTTCTCACTATGAAGTCGCATATAAAATCATGAGGAACCAGCGCTATCCAAAAGAAACAGAACGCTACTGAGGCGTCAACACACCTATCCCCTAAATTTGTTTTTGTTGGGAGGTTAAGGTTCAGGTCTGGATTTGCAGAATTTCTCAGGTAAGTAATGCACATAAAGCTATAGGCGGGATAAGCAAGCTGGTTAGCGGCCTTGTCAAATGGATTTAATGGCTAATAAGAGCTTATTGAGCTATGATTCTTAGTGGGTGCAGACAATTCATTGCAACAAGACTCACAGATAAATATTCCGACACAGGTTCTTTGCAGTAATTTCATGAAGTAGAGAACCTTTGAAAGAGATGGATAGAGATGTTTACCGTCTTTGAGTGCAGCCTGAGCTTCTCGCTCCTGCATTGATAAAATTCAAGAGCAAGGAGAAGCAAATCAATGAGCGTGAGATGTTTGATATGATATGAAGTTGATTATGTCAAAAGAGGTTATATTGCTACTCTCACGTGGAGAAGAATCAGGCTTATGTGCTTTCTGCTAAGAACGTAAAATTATACAAAGAGAGAGCTACACAATGGCATAATATATTTTTCAATCATGGGTATGTGTCGGTCTGACCTGGGCTTCTTGCTGTTGTTGTCTCTCGCGTTCAGCTCTTTGAAGCTCCTTTTCTTTCCTCAGGCGTTGATATTTCCTGCGGTGTTCGTCGATTCTCTTCGCATTGGGTTCAACCTGTGAAGTACACATTATGAGATCATACTGTTTGTACAGTGATATCAAGAGGTTTCCACAATTACCTTCTTAAGCATCGTCCCTATCTCCTCGTCATAATCTAATTTTGAAGCTACATGTAGATCAGCTGCAGCCTCTTCCCATTGGCCTAACATGGCCCTAGCCATACCTCGTGACTTGTACCCCTTAGCTGAATCAGGGTTGAACTAAACCCCAGAATAAAATAGTTTAGCATGTTTATGGAAGAACACCATTGGGATACAACATTACTTTTACAAGCTATAAAACTATTGAGACATAAAGTTGCTTTACCAATCCATTTGCTGCACAAACAAAACAAGTTTATGTCAAGAGAAATGATCACCTGTAAAGCCTCGTTGGCATCGCGAATTGCAGCATTTGGCTTCTTAACTTTTAGAAACACACTAGCTGCAGGATAACAATTACAAATACTCAGAATGATTACTCACATTTGGCCGAAAAGAGAGAGAGAGAACTAGTAAAAGAAAGTTACATCTAGTGGCGTAGAGAATTGCTGAAGTAGGGTTTAGCATGACGGCTTTTGTGAGATGTTCTGTAGCTTCTTCAAACTTCCCTGTATACCAACCAATCAAGCATTAACGAAACCATGGGGAAAATCCTATGAACTAAATAAATGAAAAACCAATATCAATGGTGGTTATGTACCATCAGAGATAGCCTCCAGAGCTTTACTCTTCTCTAACTGAGCATCATCCCTATTCTCATCGGTCACTTCAGCTGTAGGATCTCCCATCTAAGGAAAGAAAGTAAAATCAAACAATCAGGGAAAAAATTTTTGCATAGAGACACAACCACCAGATAATAGCCAAAGATAACATCTTGAACACATACCGGCTGAGGAGGATCATTGTCTGGTTCAACTACATCAGAGTTGTCCAATTCAACATCAGACTCCATAACATCATCATCATCATCATCATCATCATCATCATCATCATGTTTAGGAGAGAAACTGGGTTTAGTCTCAGCCATATCTTCATAATCTCTTTCCTGCATTGTGGAATCATCATTTCAGTCTTATAAGAAAGAAGAACCACTAATCAACCATAAAAGATACACTTAAGCCCAGAAAAGGTTTTTGGTAGAATCAATTCCACACCAGGTTATTAAAAACGTAAAGCAAACATAATTCTACCAATGCTCCAAAACCCAAAAAAAAAAGAAAGAAACATGAGAGTTGCGATAAGAGAGACAACTTACAGTTTTCTCAATCTTGGGAACTTGAGCTCCTAAACTGTACGAGAGAAGTCGGAAACGATCATCGATTAGAAGAAACTCTGACAGCTCCGTGGAAAAGTCTACAACATACGATTGAGAACCATTGGAAAGAAAGAGAAGATTAAGTCACCTTCGGAGATACTCCTTGAAGAAAACCAGAGAAGGATCGTGGAGAATCGAAGGATTCGATTGCAACTTTTCGACGAATCTTCTCAGCTCTGCTACCTGATTCGCATCCATCATACTCTCTCTCTCTCCCCGAAAACAGCTTCACGAGACTGAATCCTTCAGCTCCTTATTATGATCGTACGATGGGAGAATCAGCCGGAGCACGGTGGTTTCTGCTCGTATGAGTTGACTTGATTGATTGGGTGTACCGGTTGAACCAGTTTTTTATTCGCATTAACTTAACCGGACTGATTTCATATCCGGTTTATATGCTTAGACTGATTGGTCCCTTTTTAATTTAATCATTCACGTTTAAATTGACTTACTTCCTCATCTAGATTACAGCTTCCGACCTCTTTGTTGTTTACTTTTTACTTTTAAATTTTAAACTCTTGTTGACTTTGCTGATTAAGGCACATCGTTAAACTTAGAAACTGAGCAATTAGACAATACACTTGGTACAGCTTATGTTCAATTCAAAATTTGTGGGTTGATGTCGACAAATCTGGAATGAGATATTGTTTTTTCTAGACTAAAGATTCATTTCAGTTAAAACTGTCCTGAGTAAGAATCAATTAAAATTTTAAAATTTCTAAAAAATAAAGTATTTAAGAAAATAATATCATCATAAATTAATACTTTTTTAGTAATATCAATTGTTTACTCTACATGATCTAAAGTATATATATATAACGGTTAAACCTTTGGAGCTATTATACTGGTTCCTCATCTTAATTTCTTGTTCATCCTTTTCCCATCGTCCGGCCAATAGTAGTAGTCGCGGAGCCAGTCATAATCTCCTCCGCATCAGTACCTAACCCGATTACAAAGTTTAAAAAAGCACATCAGTAGCTCCGAGTTGGTTGATCCAAATCCATTCCGATTTGGTTGATCCAAATCCTAAACAAAGGATTTAACAAGAACAAGACATGAAACCATATTGGTCTGATGAAGAAGAACATCGTAGAAGCAATGGCGGACGGAGCAAACAATTCACGAGAACTAGGACACACCAAAACGAAATAAGAGAGATTTATCCGAGTATAAAGGTCGAACCGTAGAAGTGTGGTCTCTGGATTTGGGATTTTCGGTATTGTTAATTCTATCTGTATAGTGTGTGTTACATTCTTTAGCATTTTATATTACTACTAGTATTTTATTTTGTTTAACCATTTTTTTTGTCAACTAAAAAAACATGTGTAAGAAAACAATTTATTTCTTTCTTTTTTAAGCTTAAAAAAACTATGATACAACCTTTTTTTTGTCAACTAAAAAAAACATATGAGTAAGAAAAACAATTTATTTCTTTCTTTTTAAAAAAAAAACTATGATACAATTGACCAAAAAAAAAACTATGATACTACTATTTGTTGTCCTTAAAATAAATATCAAAACAAAAACAAAAATTACTTTAAAAAAATTTCACGTGTGCATTTTTCTTTTTTTTTTCCGACCACATATGTATCTTTTTATTATACTACTATATTTGTTATTGCGATCAAAAAATTAAAAACACAAAAACTAAAATTGTTCTTTTTTTTACAACATGTGTGTCTTTTTAAAACAACAATAAAAATACTTGTTTGTTTTGTAGTCATCAACGGATATGAAATTATGCTGCATAACCTATGCTTGGCTAAACCAATACATAATCACATAATCACATAAACCGGTTTATAGTTAGGTTGCTCATCAGGCCGCGCTTGTAAAAGAAAATATTATTCGTTTTGCTTCTTGACGTGCCAGATAAGCCACCTGAAACAATAGTTGATTAATAAGATGAGCATTTGCATAAACCTTGAGACGAGTATCAAAACCATTCAGCTGAAAGAGTTCGTAACCCTAGTTTATTACCACTACAGATTCAGATTTTGAAACACAAGGACCACTATGCTATCGAATCTTCCAAGGGATTTGGCAGAGGATGTGCTCTCTAGGCTTTCCGTGACATCTCTGAGAGGAGTGCGGTCTACATGCAAAAAATGGAACCGTCTATCCACAAATCGGAGCTTTACAATGAAGCACATCGGTAAAGCCAAAGCAGCAGCAAAGAACTATCACAGGAATGAGTTTCAGGTGGTCATGATAATCCAGTATCGGGTTTGTTAACTGATTAAGTATTAGTCTGTTCATCCCATCTATAGACTGTATAGGTAAACTTGTTAGCCTAGACGTTACAGATCATGTAGAGATATCTAAATTCTTTCACTGCGAGTCTGCGACGGTTTACTGTTACGCATCACCAAAGACAGATCTAGTCTTGTTGTTTGGAACCCTTGTTCGGGACAAACAAGGTGGATCAAACTTATGGATTTCTACCACAAATTGCTGGACCGGTACGCTCTAGGATACGAGAGGAAGGATAAGTACTCATTTTGTAGCTACAAAGTCTTGAGATTTCTTGATGATTACGACTCCAGTATAAATGTGAAGCGCCGTGAGTATGAAATCTACGATTTGAACTCTGAATCATGGAAGGTTGTTGATGTCAATCCCGACTGGGATATACAGTATAATCAGCGTGGTGTGTCTCTCATGGGCAACACATACTGGTTTGCTCAAGAGAAGCTTCCAACAGCAGTACAAGGAGAAGTGGGAGGAGATATATCAGATATCTCCCTAAACAAGCTGCATCACCCCCTAAAAGAACGATCAAGTCTACATTTTTTTCCTTCTTTAGCGTTGCTAATTAGCTGAAAAAGAAAGGGGTTCCCTGCTCATTTAACTCTTCTTTTACTTCTTATATTGATTTTAATCTGATCTGTCATGTAAACAATCACAATTACTTTAAAAGTTATGTTACAATTTCAAATTATGGGACAACAATTGTCTTGCAAAGATAAGCACAAGCCAGAGGATGGTAATGAAAGAAGAGAGAAACCATTACTTAGAAGTAAAGTGTTGTGCAATATTCTGCTCAAGCTATCAGCTCCGACAACTTTGTCCACCTCTTTGCCATCTCTGATGTATCAAAAGGTCGGGACATTACTAATGTTCCAACTTCGGAGAAGCAGCCACGTCGTTGGCCTCATCTATGTCAACTTTCAAGAAAAACGACTCTCGGGTGCTGTGTTGCCAGGTTTGAGTACAGAGGAGACATATAACGGCACGGTCCACACCATGTGGCTGTGAAGTAAAGGATGAGCAGACGCGATGCCTTCTTCGAGGCCTTTTTCTTTGCTTCTAGTTCGCTTATTGAGTGGATGCTAATCGATTGTCCTGTATATCAGGGAGAAAAGATGGTCATTTCCTTTTTGACATGCAAATTTCATTTTTGGTTTATAAAAGCTGTAAATGAAGCTTTTGTGAATATTTGGGGTCTAAGATACATGCAATGATGCAAGTTTCTTTTTTGTGGAGTCGCATACTTGTGAATTGTGATCAACATATAAAATCCTGAGGAACTAGCGGTATCCTAAAGAAACAGAACGCTACTGAGGCGTCAATACATCATGAGTTTCCCATTAAATTATCCCTTAAATTATCACCTAAAATACTTTTTGTAAGGAGGTTATGGTTCATGTAAGTAAGAATAATGCGGGCTCAAACATTTTCTAGGCCTCTGGCCAAATTTTAAAAAGTAGACCTTTTAACAAATTTTTATTTATTTTGATAAAAAGAAAAAATAATTCTATATGAACTCTTATATTCATATAAATTTTTATTTTGACCCTTTTATTTATTAAATACAAAATTGGACCCCTTTTATACACATATATATATATATATATATTATTTGACCTTTTTGGTTCATACAACAACAAAATTTGGACCCTTTTATACATATAAATTATTATTATGGACCCCTTTTGTTCATACAAAAAAAAAAATTGGACCCTTTTTATGAATGTAAATTTTTTTTCCCGGATCTTTGATAAGGGGCGGTCACACTATCCACCCTTTTAGTTGATCAAGCTCTTTTTTTAAAAACACCAAAAAAGTGAAATAAATATATTAATTAATAAATAATTAAATTAAAATAATAATAATAGAAGTAAGTAAGGGAGGGAATCAACGAATAATTCCATTTTTGCTACCTTCAAAATGTCCGAATCTTTTTTTTTCTTTTTTTCATTACAGGATAATATGATTTGCGTGTGCAATTTTGTACAACTTGTTATCGAAGCAATCTAATAATCTATCTACTTTTTTTTTGTAGATGACATATTTTATAGTTAAATTTACAATTGTGTTGTATTTTCACGATAATTGATTTTTTATTACCAAAATGGACACGTGTAGAAATATGATAGGTTTAGGTGACTTGGTGATTTTATTGTTTAATGTATTTTATCTATATATATATATATATATATATATATATAAAGAGTTCTACGATGTTGGTTTTATTGGTTTTTAATAATGTTGGCAATATAATAAATGACTTATATGTTGACGAAAACAACAAGAGACTTCTATATTATTCACACAAAACTGGGATCATTAGGTTTGCTATCTAAATTGAAAAATGAAGTACTAAAGATACAGGTTACTTAAAAGCATATGTCAAAATTTATAGTACCACAAAAGATTTGTCCTTGGGCTCAAGCACGTCTTGGATTGCCAACAGAACTGTGTCTTTGGCATTTCCGATATCTTCCCCTAGCTCACTGAAATCGGTTCCTGTTATCTCTTTAACAAGATTAGCTCACTGAAATCGATTCAAGTTATCTCTCTGTTCCATGCACTGAAATCGATTCAAGTTATCTCCTCAACTCAGTCTCTCGAAATTTCACAACCAACATAGAATTCAGATGAGTTTATCTCCACACGCTAGCTGTGATGCCAGAGCATATTCACATGGTAATCAATTGTCAGCTTCCCATGAACTGCCATGTCCATCATGCTCTGGTAGTCCGGATAAGCTTCATACATCTAAACAAAGCTAAAACTGTTATGGATCATGGAACCATTAAAGAGTTTGGAAGCCCAAGTGATGCATATGATTGAGGAGAAGGCATATTTTGAACTAACTAGATGGTCGTGACTTCAGGATTATGCCGTGTCCAAATGCCTTCGTTTCTAAATATACGACCAATTTCATACACTTTCTCAAACTCACCAACCAGTGATCACAAAGTCATATCTATTCAGAGACAACAATTACCTTTCATACATATCTGGGGTAGAGGTAATTTTCCACCCAAAAGTGGTGAGGTAATAATAGAAAAGAAAGATAAGAAGAACGACAGAAAACGCCAAGAGATTTGGAAATAGAAGATGCTTCTCACCAGCGTTCTCTTCAAGTGAAGCTCAGTTGCAATCCTCAGGTAGAGATCCCTCCCAAGTGAGTTATGAAACGTTACAAAAGGTCTTGCTTCCGCTCCACCAGCTGCTCCCTAGTTTTCACAAGTACATCAAACCGACTCCCATACAAGAATTTTAATATTAAGTGAACATTTGAGAATGAAGGTAGGCCACAAACCTGAAGAACTGGAGTTTCAACCTCCAAATATCCAAAAGACTCAACTGTCTTGCGCATCTCTGAAACAATCTACTACAACAAAACAGAAGAAGAGGATCGTTGATCTGTAAAAATAAAATAACTCCAACAACCTTAAGTGAGTGTCAAATGAAAAATCAATTGGTACATCGTGAGGTAAGCATTTTGTTTAGAGATCGTGCACAAACGAAACTAGACGCTACTTTCGCCCTTCCCCGAAACACATCAGCCACTTCAGGATTAGCAAATCATATCAACAGAACTAGTAAGAAACACAGTGAGCGGAACCCGAATAAAACTTATAGACTTTCTTTAATGAATTAAGCCCCACCGATTTACATAGAGAGAAGACAGAGCTCACCGTTGGCGGTGACGTTTATTTCAATATCAGTTAGACCATGATATTTGTCTGGCAGAGGAAGGAGAGATTAAGTGAGAACTGAAAAAGAATTCACACATAGAGAAAGCTCCCCTGGAAAGTTATACACACTGGTCAAATGGTATTCTCCGAGTCTACTCTCATTTCGTTGTTGGCTAAGTTGGAAATTTAGTGACATCATTTCTTGCTCGAGCTTCGTGACTGCAGTCTCTAGCGTAACTATATTGGAAAGAAGTTCCTGAGCCTGCCCAATTTTCCAGAATCATCAGTGAAAACATAACGGTAGTTTTCAAAATGCAATCACAATAGCATGAGTTGAAGAAACACACAGGATGTGGAACACTAGAAGAAGGAGATAACTCCCAAGGATCTTTCTCCATGACGCTCTCTAAAAAGGTATGCAAATCTTATTCTTCTTGAAGTTGCAGTTGCAATCTTTTTACCTGAAACATAAACATTCTTTCAGCACTTTCCACATAATAACCACTTCTCTTATTGAGTTCAGGAAGCTCACATCCTCATAAAGTAAGCAAGCTCTTATTAATTTCGAATATAAATTCAATGTGTGTTCATACCTCTGGCATGGTATGCAAAAACATAATCCAGAAGTTGAGAAAAAAGAAGAAGAAATGGTAACCACTTGCTTAGATTTCAATTCAAAACTTGCATCCTCTGGAGTTTGGCTTTTGGTCATAATAGTAATGATAGATCATCATCATGGGTCTTCTTCATCATCTACTTGGGATTTTGATGATGACTATTACGATTACCCGGACTCAGATGATGATATTCAAATGACGACATGGACCAAAAGATATGCATATTGATGACATGGACCAAGAGACTCTGTCATGCTTTGCTTGCGTGCGGATGGTTCAATTCTCATTTGTTTATTTTGCAATTGAAAGTGACAATAGCAATTATTTTTTTAGCAAAGTGAACAACAATTTGACTTAGCAGTGGACAAACGCAAGAAACAAAAATTGAACAAGTGAAAGGAGAGATAGGAAAAAGACGAAATCCTTAGTTATTAGCTGATAGATAGAAACGTAACAAAGATGATGATTTGACTAGCAGTTACGTTCATCTCTTACTTTCCTTTTGCGCGGTTGGTGGTTGATTTGCACTAAGCTTGGGAGATAAGAAGAGGAGCACACAAGGGGGGGGAAGAAACACTTGCGGAGTATATCCGAGATAGCCAGGTTCCCCGACATAGACATTGGGAGCTTCTCCGAGACTCACAGATTTAAAGAAACCGTCGTCTCCAATGATAAAAGCAGTGTGGTACCGGGCACTCTCGGTGTGTAGAAATCCGTCTACATCGAAAACCACGGCGACTTTCTCTTGCTCGTCAATGAAGAAGCTCCCAGATTTATGGTCAAACCGAACAGCATCAAAACTAGTGCTAGTGAGTAGTGGTCTCATATCTACTTTCAAAAACTTGCTCCAGGACACAGCACTAGGATCAATCTTAGTGGTAACCCAAATCTCCAATGTTTCAATTGAGTCTCCACCCCGCTGAAATAGCAGGGCGAGCTGTTCTTCTCTAACACATGAGAGGGTCACAGTATCTTCACTATAAGAGTGAAACGGAATAGGCAGACGCGGTCCAAATCTCTCTGTTGTAAAATCAAAACAGAGTAAGAAATCTTCAACATCTTCATATTCCAATCCAACGCTGGCTGGTTTGTGTATTGAAGCAAAAAAGTCACGCCCTGTCTTCTCATGTGCAAAAAAATAAGTATTTCCCTTTAAAGTCACGCCGCGTTGATAGTATTCTACCTCCCAGTCGGGTCTGACGTCTAGAACCCTCCATGAGTTAGACCCAAAGTCATAGATCTCGAACCCGAAATAGTGTTTTAAATCGATGCAATCATCCACAAACCTCAAGATTTTGTGGTTAAGGTTGATGTCGTATCCCAGAGCATACTTGCCGAAACTTGTACGGGGTCCTATCCACCTTGTTTGCCCCAGATAAGGGTTCCACACCACGAGCCTTGATTTGTCCTTGAGGACGCATAATAACAAGCCGTCGCAGTGAAAAACGGTAGATATCTCGACTTGATCAAGTAAAGCTACCTGCTTCATAGATAGATCAACCAACTCTTCTTCCTTGCGGCGGAGATGGAATCTGACTGAACAAACCTTGGAATCCATCGTCATGAACCCCAAAAACTGCTGCCTTGATGCCTCTGCTTCACCCACAATCCAATCTTTGGATAAGGCGTCCCATAATTTGCTAGTGGATCGCACTGCCGACAGGGATGTTATCGGAACCTTGGTGAGTATCTTCTCCCCTACCAGTTTCGGTGGAAGATCGCATATATCGTCTTACTACTCATTCTTCCAACTTTAGACAGACGCAGCCGCCTCGCAACCAATATCACTAGTTATATATATATATATCTATATATATATATATTTTTTCCTCATATCTATACTAATATTTTTCCACCAACTTTTTGACAAAAAAAATTAGTTTTGGAAACAATTAACATTGACTTTAATATTAATTATAGGTAACATTTTAAAAAATTAGGAAATTTTTTTATCTCATTCAAACATAAATATATAATTTCCTTTTATTTTTATTTGAATTTGTATTTAAATTATTTTGAATTATTCTATAATACATTTAGTTAATAAAAACTGTGATTTTTTTCCAGCATATGATATAATACAAATTTTTAAAAACGGACATATATTATGCAATAGATGAATAAAAAAAATACGGATACAATATCCCACATCGCCTAAAAAAAATATTAGGCAGTGGTTCAGAATCACACTATAAAAGAGACCAAAATGATTCAAAATACAAATGAGTAGAAAGCTTGATTTATCATATATTCAAACTTAAAAAATTTTGTATTCAACTTAACATTTTTGGTTGATTTGTGTAAAATTTACAAATCCTATGTTATTCAATCATGGATTTTAAAAAGTCTATTAAAATCTACTATTATTGAACAAGTTATTTAAAAAAACTACTTTAAAATCCACTGTTATTCAAAAGAGTTTGTGGATTTGGATTTTATTGACTTTTAGGAATTCTGGAGGATTTGTTTAGTTAAAAATACATAAATCCAAATCTCATGGTTTTATGTGGGATTTGAAAACCATAAATTATATCAACTTTCCTAAAATCAATCAAAATTCCAAATTTCCTAAATCTCATAAAATTCTCCAAAATCATGGTTTCAATACACCCCTCTTAGTTTCTTTATTAAATGATTCGTGGCTTAGTGAGATTTTACTATTATATGTTAAATGATTTAAGAGTATGTTACCTCTAGGAAAAGAAAAAAAAAAAAAACTTGTCTCCAAAAATTTCTAACCATGGTTCTGATCTCCGCAAACTCATGACGACGCCTTACTTCTCTTCCTAGATACTCACCTTCATCCATGAATAGATACTAACTCGACTTCTCAGCCACCACCAATGCACAAGGCCATGGCTGCAAACATGTCCGGCCTGTAGCTAAAGCTCAACAAGCAAAGGCTTTTAACATCAAAATTTATAAATAAATTTAGGGGCATCAATTCATAAATACCATGTAGTGTAGTTGTTAGCTAAGCTGCATGGTACGTGGAAGCGGAAGCGTTTGAACGCGTGGGATCGAGCTTTTTAAAAAAAATTAGGAAACGGGTGCGTGTTGGAAACGTATATGCATATATACAAGGTCAAGCGTTCGACTCCCGTTGTCTCTTTTTTTCCAAAATTGTTACAGTAATTAAAATAAACTAATTATTTAATAAACAATTTAACATTAAAAAAACCTAATTGACGATTTTGTCTTCATCGTTGGCTGATCACCAACAAAATCTGTAAAACTCTTATCAAAAAATTTCAGTTTCTTCTCCACTGTAATCTCTAACACCAGCTTTCTTTTATCCTTAACTTTTACTGATTTCTCTTTTTTACTCATGTATGTCTTCTTGTATTTCTCTTTTCTTTCTAGTATCTAATCAAGTTTGTCAATCTATGTTGTTTTGTGTTTTATGTCTTGTTTTCTGTTTTTATTTATGTTTTCTCATTCTAAAATCTAGAACATGGATATGACTCATCATGCAAATTGGGAATAATGATTAGAAAATGAGAGGTTATTGGTTGAGAAAAGACCACCTCTAAAACCAAAAGCTGATTACCGTTTTTGGAGAAATAATATTGGTAGATGTTTCACTTATTTATCTTATATAAGAAGAATGAGTAATGGAGAGAAACAAGTTAGAAGATTGTTAGTTTACTATAAACAAGTTAAGTTTCAAGTTATTTTGTGACGCGGGAAAAAAAAATTTTGGGACATCAATTTTTTGTTTGCTTTAAGCATTGAATATCTTTGGGCCGGCACTGGCTGCAAACCTTGAGCTCTAGGATATTCTCCGAAGATGCAATTCCAGTTCTGATTTCCATTTGATATATATATATATATTTTTTGAATCTAATGTTAAATTATATTCAAAAGAAAATAAATGTTTTACAAAACTTGGATAAAAAACATTTCATAATATACTAGAACAAAAAGATCACAGTTTAATTAGAATCTGCTTCATACCAAACTTGGATGCTGGAGTCTCCACCATCCTTGATTGTGCTTAGACGATTGCGAACATTCTTATCAATTAGCTTCACTAGCTTTTCTGTTGGGGGAATGGATCGTATTTTGAAAAGCATATCCCACAAGGAACCTCTTGGTCTTGTCTAATGCACTCCCAGCTAGTAATGTCATGACTTCTTTCCAATGGACTGTAAACTTATTTGAGAGAAGCTTTTTCACTAATGCCTCCTAGACCTGCTTTGAAAAAGGACATTGACAGAACATATGTTCTCTTGTCTCCATAGGAAATCAGATCTCCAAAAAAATACAACCTGTGTTAACAAGCCAGTTCCAGTGTTGCATCCTCTCTCCCGTTGCAACTCGGTTTTTAGCCACTAGTCATTTGATATATTACTTCACAATAGAACTTAGGCTTTGATTGTGAGAGACTTTAAAGACTTTAACATTAATTTAAAGTCTTAAAAGCCAAAATTTCACTAATAATGCTATTTTTGCTTTATTAGTTTTAACAGTCAAAGTCTAACAGTCTATTTTTTAAGTTTCTACTTACAAATTTTTAAAGTCACAAATGTGAGACTTTTTTGCTGTAAAAAATAAATAATAATAAAACTGTATCTAATATTTCTCTTTCTTATTTTCCATGATGATTGAAACATTCTTTTTCAATATATGTATAATTTATCACAAATATATTATAATTCATTTAAATAGATTTTTTTTATTTCTGTTATGTTGAGATCCATTTTTCATAATATTTTTTACATCAACAACCATTATAACAAATAATCAATTATGTCATATCTTGGAAACATCAATTCCAAAAAAAAAGTTTTAATTCAGTTACTCTTATGAGATTGAATATAATAAATGGAAGTCAAAAAATAAGAAGATTTTTTTTTAGTTCTCTAATTGTTGTAGCCTTTTTTTATTTAGTTTATTTGATTTTCTATTTTCTCTTTAATTTAATATTTTCGATGATACTAATATAATTAGTAGATAATGAAGTTTCGATTTTTTGTAATTCTATAACTTAGAAAATGACTATTTTGAATAATGTTTTTTATTCAAAGAGCGTAGATTCAAAAAACTTTCTAATCAAATATTGATAAAATTATCTCATTTTATTTTAACTAATAACAATAATAGACGTGCATATGATTTGTTTAAAATTAAATTATTCTGCATATATAAAAGAAAATTGGTGATTACGGGTTATAACAAATGATAAAAATGAATATATATATATATATATAAACAAATAAATGCAACTTCATTTTTATATATTTTAATTTTTAAATATAGTTCAGGCAGGATCTTTTGTTTTTGAAATTTCTTTTGTAAACTTTTTCCCTCCGGTTTTGGCAACCAACCTTGGAGTTGCTTTTTAATTTAATGTTTGGTTGAAAAAAAAAAAAAAAAAAAAAAAAAAAAANCGAATATCTAGTTTTTTTAGAGAATTAAAAGCATAATACTCTGGTCTGCACTTACCTACACGCATACTTTGTTTCTCTTGCGTCTACATCCAAAGAGGTAAAACATGGCCTTCTTTGTCAGACATGTCCACCTGAAAAGTTGTAACTGCTAGTGGTTACCATCCATCTTCGCAAACAGTTTTCATTGATCTACAAGTATCTCCCGTGGAATAGGATGAGATCATATAGTGCCTATTTTCTGACATGTGTCCAGATATCAACCGTACATAGAGAAATTGAGAAGAAAAAAACCTCTCATATGTATCCAGAAGATATATCAAAAGAAAAAGTAAAATGATTTCTTGAAACACAAGGACGACGATGATATCCACATCTTCCACGGGATTTGGCGGAAGAGGTCTTCTCTAGGCTTCCGGTGACATCTCTGAGAGGAGTGGGATCTACATGCAAAATGTGGAACCGTTCATCCACAAATAGGAGTTTTACAATGAAGCACATCGGTAAAGCCAAATTAAAGCAGCAGCAAAGAATTATCACAGGATGGAGTTTCAGGTGGTCATGATGATCCAAATATAAGGTTTGTTTATTTAGCGTCAATCTCCTCAACCCATCTATAGAGCGTATAGGTAAACTTGTTAGCCTAGACGTTGCAGATGGTGTGTCACTCTGACGGTTTACTGTTATGTAGAGATATCTATAGTCTTTCACTCTGACGGTTTACTGTTATGTCTCGTTGTTTGGAACCCTTGTCCGGGGCAAAACAGGTGGATCAAACCTAGGATCAATTTATCTAAAACTTCACATCCGAAAAGAAAAGAATAAAGAAACACACAAACAGTTTCTACTAATTCTCCCAAGTACATGTCTGATTTGCTCTCATAAGTTCCATTAGACCAAAATCTGGTAAACAAAGTATATAAGCTAAGAAGAAACTCAGTGTAAGCAGAGAATAAAAAAAAAATAACTGAGAAACTGAAAGGCCGCCATTGAAATGCAAATAAGAGTGTGGAGTGGTCTAAAAGCAACCATCATCTCTAGGCTTCCGGTGACATCTCTGAGAGGAGTGCGATCAACATGCAAAAAGTGGAACCGTTTATCCAAAAATCGGAGCTTTACAACGAAGCACATCGGTAAAGCCAAAGCAGCAGCAAAGAACTATCACAGGAAAGAGTTTCAGGTGGTCATGATGATCCAATAAACTTATCTAAAATCTTTCACTGCGACGGTTTACTGTTATGCATCACCAAAGACAGCTCTAGTCTTGTTGTTTGGAACCCTTGTTAGAGGCAAACCAGGTGGATCAAACCTAGGAATTCTTACCACAAATTGTTGGACCGGTACGCTCTAGGATGCGAGAGGAAGGACAAGTTTCGTAGCTACAACGTATTGAGATTTCTTGATGATTACGACTCTCGGGTGCTGTGTTGCCAGGTTGAAGTAGAGTGGAAACATATAACGGCACGGTCCACACCATGTGGCTGTGAATTAAAGGACGACCAGACGCGATGCCTTCTTAGCGGCCTTTTTCTTTGCCTCTAGTACGCTTGTTGAATGGATGCTAATCACTTGTCCTGTATCATCAGGGGGAAAAGATGGTATGGTCATATCCTTTTTGACATGCAAATTTCCTTTTAGGTCTATAAAAGCTGTAAATGAAGCTTTGTGTGAATATTCGGGGTCTAAGATACAAGCAAGTTGCTTTTCTCACTCTGGAGTCGCATACTTGTGATCAGCATATAAAATCCTGAGGAGCTAGCGGTATCTTACAGAAACAGAACGCTACTGAGGCATCAATACACCGTGAGTTTCCACAAAATTACCAAACTATCATGTGCAGACAATTCATTGGGACGAGACTCACAGATAAATGTTCCGACACATGTTCTTTGCAGTAATTTCATGAAGTAGAGAACCTTTGGAAGAAATGGATAGAATGTTCCCGTCTTTGAGTGCAGCCTGAGCTCCACGCTCCTGCATTGATAGGATTCAAGAGCAAGGAGAAGCAAATCAATGAGCGTGAGATGTTTGACATCATATGAAGTTGATTATGTCGAAAGAGGTTACATTGTTACTCTCAGATGGAGAAGAATCAGGCTTATGTGCTTTCTGCTAAGAATGTAAAATTATACGAAGCGAGCTACACAATGGCATAATATAATTTTCAATCATGGGTATGTGTCGGTCTGACCTGGGATTCTTGCTGTTGTTTTCTCTCGCGTTCAGCGCTCCTTTTCTTTCCTCAGGCGTTGGTATTTCCTGGCGGTGTTCGTCGATTCTCTTTGCACTGGGTTCAACCGGTGGAGTACACATTATGAGCATATATTCGGTACTGTAAAACTCAAAGGCGCGTACTGTTGGTACAGTGATATAACAAGAGGTTTCCACCATCGTAATCTAACTTTGAAGCTACACGTAGATCAGCTGCAGCCTCTTCCCATTGGCCTAACATGGCCCTAGCCGTACCTCGTGACTTGTACCCCTTAGCTGAATCAGGGTTGAACTAAACCCCAGAATAAACTCGTTTAGCTTGTTTATGGAAGAAAGCCATTGGGATAAAACTTCACTTTCACACGCTATACAGACATAAAATTGTTTTACCAATCCAATTTGCTGCACAAACAAAACAAGTTTATGTCAAGAGAAATGATCACCTGTAAAGCCTCGTTGGCATCGCGAATTGCTAGCAGATTAAGTAGGAAGCACAGTAAATGAGACAAATAAAATAAAAACTTCGAATGTAGGATGTAAGAAGAAGATAAAATAGGTGCGAGAGAGAGGTAATTTACCAATGATTTGGATAATTTACCAATGATTTTCATGACTTTTCATCTTGTTTGGCCTATGTATTCTACTCAATTGTCACATCCTTTTGATTAATCCAAGTTACTTTATAATATAATGTCACTAACCACAACTCAACTGAAATTATTATGGTTATTTTCTTTTGTGTTGCACTTGAGTGTACTTTTTTCAAATATGAACTACAATTTTATATGCACCAAATATTTTGGCAATATAGATAAATTTGCACGTACATAAATATTTATGATCTTAATAAAATTGAACGCAAATATGAGTATATATTATGTGTTATTTAATTATTATTTTTTTGTCTTCCACGGTAAACCAAAGAAATGAGAAAGCACATTGTTCTAGTATGCTTCCAAATTGAGTGATATGTCCATGTTCATTATGAGGATGAGTTTGTAGTTGTTCTGAAAATGCCCATTGTGATTTTGATGCTATTAAAAAGCACATTGTTGTAGTATGCTTCCAAATTTACATGTTAACAATAGATTGTTCTTGTTGTTTCTTGAATTTTTATTTTGGTTTGATCCAAAATACATGTTTAATGATCAAAATTCATGCTTAATAACTAATCTTAAATACAAAAAAAAAAAAATTAGGAGCATTAATGCTTTTGTTTGCCCTTGTCCTTGGGTTTATGAACTCAGTAGCTCTTACATTACTTGTTTCTCCTCTTTAAATATTGGATTTGCATTTTTCATATATCATACGCAAAAAAGTGAAACTCAACAAAAACTTTGACAAATATGTTGAAGCATTTAAAACACAATTCAGATTTTTATATTCCTAGCTATTCTTGAAAAAAGGACCCATTAGCAGTGCTAACATGTGTCCTCTGCTATTGAATCTTTGGTTCCTCCTTGAGATGATGTTGCCATGTTTGATTCAGATATTGATGAAAGCCATTCATCCTCCTTGCTTGGCTGGACTACTTCATCACTTTGGCCACCTTAGAAAAGGTTGAGTTCCATGGTTGTTTACAAAATTTTAATTAGTAAACAATCATGCCATCCAAGGTGGTCTGGTAAAACTCTTCTAGTATGTCAGAGCGCCGGCTACCAGTAGCAGAGACGAATCTTATGACACTGAATATATCTTTTTTACTGAAATAACAAGTCATTGGTGTCTTGATGTATGTTAGAAGCTCTCCCAAGTGCATGTCTTTTTAATAATACTTGTTTGTTTTGTAGTCATCAACGATCACTGAAAATAAGTAAACAATTGTTCCTTTCATAATTATTTGTTGTCTTCTACTATAGCTTTTTACTATAGATTTTACGGAGTACAGAATTATATTCACTTGTTATTCTAGTCTTGTTATAGAGTATAAAATTATAACTTGAAAACTCTTTATATAAGAAACTTTTCAACTCACTTTCCTAATTTCTCTAGGAAGACAATTTCTTTATTTCTCATAACTTCCTAAACTACTAATCCTAATCTCTTTAGACTTGTTTGTGCTTCAAGCTTATCCCAACATCTAGTGTTTCAAATTTGTACAAAACGATTAATTATTTATCCTTTTCTAATTTGTACAAACACAATATAATCTTTTCTTTTTTCTCTCTAACATTCACGTACGTTTATAGTTAGAGAAATAATATATAAGGGAGACTGAATCGAACCAGTTCCATTGTATGAATCATACAAATGCAAGCTTCAGCCTTGAGTGATATATACAAAAGAAAAGAATAAAGAAACAAACAAACAGTTTCTACTAATTCTCTCCCAAGTACATGTCTGTTTTGCTCTCATAAGTTCCATTAGACCAAAATCTGGTAAACAAGGTATACACTATCGTATATATATAAGCTAAGATGAAACTCAGTGTAGCCAGAGGGAAAAAAAAATTAACTGAGAAACTGAAAGGCCGCCATAGAAATGCAAATATGGGTGTGGAGTGGTCTAAAAGCAACCTTCTTCTTACTGTAGATGACATTAGGTTGCAGAGCTCAGAGAAGAACTAATGCATTCAGACATTGATCTGCGACAATCTGTCGATGACTTCTTGTCTACGCAATATGGCGATACGCTCGTGACCCTGCAGAACGCACACACGATGAGGAAAGAGAGTTAGCTCAAGAAAACTATTGAATTGTGTATTAATGTGAAGAGTTTGTTGTGTATACCTTTCTTTGCGTTTTTCTAAAAACCTAGCAAGAGATGCTTTGCGAGCCAGGGGTAAAGCCACTGCACAAGAAAGAGATTGACGTTTACAGCCATGGAATTACTACTAAGCTATGTTCGAATTTAGTATCAGGGATATGTGACTCTGTTTTTACCTGTTGGAGCCATTACGCTGGTAGAACCTGAAACAGCTACTGAGCAATTGATATTGGATGCATTATTTTGGTTGTCGTGAAATCTTGATGTCAAGCCTCTTGTTAGTTTTGCTGCTCCAAGTCCATTTGTGCTACTTACAGCTTCAGGACTAAGATAAGATATTGTAGGCATGAAGCTAGGAGGCATAGCTGAAGAATCAACAGAGGCACGAGTATGATGATGATGATGAGTTTGAGGTGGTGAAAAGGCTTGAGGCATAGGAGAACCATTCCCAGCTAGAAACATTATCGCCTTTGCCTGAGATGGAGGAATGAAAGAATAAAGCAAATGAGTAACCATACTAAACTAATAAAAGAGATGCATACATGGAAGAAGATGATTGAGTTACCTTTTCAGGAGATATGTCATCGTAAACACAAACTGAACCGGCATAAAAGATCGTCAACTGCGCAGGTGCCCCTATTGGCTTGGAAGAAGATCTGAAAAAAATAAGTCTTTAATTAGTCAACTATGTAACTACAAGATATGATATGTTGACTTAACAGAGAAGGGAGAAGCAGTGGGTACCTAATATCAGTTGTCCCTACAATGGCGCCGGGAGGAGGAAGGATTGAAATAGGAGGTGCCATGATAGGAACTCCTACCAAAGGTTGTGAGGTATTGCTATTGCTGATGAAGCTTCTTCCTCCTGGTGCGTAATGATGAGACTGGAAACCCGGCATTGACATGGAAACTGCGTTAGTTTCTTCTTGTTGATTTGAATTAGGGAACATTCTTACTCCCTGAGAGCAAAAAAGCCATAACAAACGTGTAAGGAACTTGTTTGGACTAACTTATCTAAAAATGAGAAGCTTAGCTTACGGTTGAAATGAATCAGTTATTATATTAAACCAAGATTATATCCACCAACTAATTGCCATAAACTACAATATTGGGAAAAAGGCACATGGCATGATAGATACCTGTACAGAACTGTAAGGAGCTTTGCGGTTTGAATCATAAACATCTGCAACTGATGATGGCATGAAGGAACCAGAGTGCGGCAGATGATAATTTCCAGACTTTCTATGTTTATCTTCTTGAGATGATGGCCTGAAAGATAGAAACTGAGAAGAAGCAGCAGAGACTTTGTTTGAGAACGACCAGTTCATTCCTCCTCTGTTGGGAGCTACAAAAAGGGAAAAAAAAGGAAACAATCAGACCTTTATCAGTTTACAGTCAAACGTGAAGTACCACCAACTGTTAACCATAAATGTCTCGAGATCTTACATTAACAAACACCGAACCCAAGAAAAAAAAAATTTACCAACAATGTAGAACTAGAATCTGATACTGTTGACAAGTTCAACGAGGCAAAACCACTTTTAGAAAACCGTGTCTCATTTATACTAAAAAAAAACATTTATTCAAAGTCATTGTACGAAACTAGAATAATTAAAGATTTTATTTTTGTTTTTAAATTAAAGAGAGATTCAAACATTAAAAACTCCACACACCCACATGTCGATGCACTACTTTTATGGAATGGCACGTTTTTGGCTTATAAAGAAAACAAAGTCGAAATAAATTATATTCCTCGTGGTGAGAAAACTATACATTTCACATTATTGGTACCCTTGAACTACTATATTCTAATAATAACATCCCTACGCTAGTTTCACTTAATCAACACACAATCAAATATTTAATCATCTTATAAACTAATCCAACTCTAACTTTTACTAAGTATTATTATTTAAATCTTCCACCTACTACCAACCGTCTCTATATTTTAATTCCCTTCTTATATTCATCCCTTCTTTTCCAACATTTTACGTATTCGTTTTAAAAAATAAAAATAAACTAATTAAAAGTATATCTCAGACAATTATAAGTCCCTTTCAAATAAAATATCCCTCTTGTAAAAAAAAAGAAAGTTAGCGAGTTTAAACCTAAGACAAACGTTTTACACAGGGATTTTTCTAAAAGAACAAAACTAGTTTCCTAAAATCCAAATGATCCACACAGTTCATCTCCCGAGACAATGTTCTGCTCTGAGCCAAGAGACAAACTGACAAACTCTCAGTTCCCGAGCAAGCCATAAAAAAAACAGGGTTCCAAAAACCTAAAATCCTATTAGTATCTCCTAATTAACGCATAATTGTTCCAGAAAATTACAAAAAGATCCACGATTTGGTTTGGGAATTAAGCATATATGTTAGTCTAACAGAGAGATTTGAAAAAACATAACCAGATAAAGATTGATTCATCAAAGGAAAGAAGAATAGTATTAATGAATAAAAACCTGAATCTCTAGAGCTTTCGCTGGTTTCCTCCTTGACAGTGATCGGAGAATTTTTCGAACCCAATCCCAATAAATCCCTCTCCATCTATACAATAAAGCCGTCAAAATAACTCGATCTCAAACCCTCGCCGATTAAAACGCGTGTTAAACGCCGGAATCAAAACAGATACAGCTTCGGCGCCGGGGGGGAAAAAAAGGAAAGAGAATAAAGAGAGACTTTTGATGGAGAAAATGAAAAAACGTGGAATGAAGTTAACAACACATCATTACACAGCGATTCCTAGTTTTTATTAACAAATCGCATGCGACATGTGAATTGTACCCATTAATTTATTTTCAGTTTTGAGATTTTTATTTAAGACAAACAAAAAAGATTCCTTTTTCTCTCATCTTCCTATTGGCTCAAAAACCAGCTTACAGGTTGTCACCGGATATAGTCGGTCAAAAGACACGTGCATTGTCGTGCAGTGTGTGGGCGTTTCTTTTGGTGGTGAGACACGTGTCCAGGCACGTGCGTTATTTTTTTTTTCTTATAACGTGAATCATTATGCGAACCGGCTATCTTTATTTATTACTAGTACTTTTTTATTACAAGAAAAAACACTTTGTTTTTGTCGTCTAACGCGCGAAATAGATCGCGTGAGTTGTAAACTCGTTTTGTCTCTCACCGCTCAATCTAATTTAGTACTTCTTCTGCTACTACTTTCGTGCACGTTCTCTCTTCACCAAGATAAACATATGCACGTTGCGTTTTTTGGCAAACAAAATGTTTATGTATTCTCAGTCTTTTTTTTTTTTTGTTTTTTAATCTTTAACTAACCGGGTGGTACGAATTGTTAAAGACTATAATTTCAAATCTAACTTTCAGAAAATGATTTTCAAACAGAAATCTAAATATAATTATTGCAGAATTTTTATTTATTAGTTCCACAACTCAACATTATTAATCTAGTATTCCCATGTGATTATGTCATTATACTCGAATATTCAATCACTTTTTAATTTATTATTTTTGTCAGTGTACTTTATTAATAGCACACTATTATATACAAGTTTGTTGGGCTAATTTGTATGTTGCTTAAAAACTAAACTTGTTAATTATAATATAAGGTAAAATTATCGGTACCAAAAGTTAATGGTTCTTTAACGTAAAAATACTACTAAAACCCACTCGTTGACATCGTTTTTCTGTATTAATAGATGCATCATGCATGTGGTCCGGGGGAGGAAATTACGCCATTTCCTGCGTCATCTTTCTTTTTTGTCATCTTTCTTGTTTAATTTAGGGGCTTAATTTAGGGGCTGTTATTAGAGAGATTGTTTCTAAATCCATATGAAATTGTAAATTCTAAAAATCAAAACACATGGATTTTGGAATAACATGTTTTATCTTTGGATTTAAATTCTTCTATTTTACACTTTCAAATCCACTTAAAACATAATGTGGATTTTGAAATCCAAAAACAAATCATTAAATGAATAACATGAGATTTTAACAAGTATTTGTAGATCATTGAACCAATAACATATAATTTTGATAAGTATTCTAAAATCAATAATTAAATAACACATTATTTTTGTTTGAATTTCCAAATTCATTAAAATCATAGAACCAATAACCCTTCCTAGTATTTAGTAAAACTATACTATATATAGCAATGGTTTTAAAACGTATTTAAGTATTTCATAATATAGTGATAAAGTTTTATAATTGTCTTTTAAAAATGAAAACCACCAACAAAACAAAAGTATATATAAAATGGAAAGCAGTCAAGCACAACAACTTGACCATGTCTACCAAGATAACATTTCTGAGTCTAGGGAATTGAATGTGTAGCATACGTCATTTTCTCCAGCCTTTATTTTATCTATTTCTTGCTCTTTTTAATATATCACAATAATATCTAGTGGATTATTAGGAGAATACCACAATGCTTTAAACATTTTAATATACACAAATATTCCATATAATAGATCAGATCAAAAGTGGACCTAGAGATGCAATCAAAATGATGCCATAAACGTTTTCGTCACGCTATGATCCACACATACAATACCCGAAATTTAATTCTGGTTTTTACATACTACAAAAGTACAATAAAGGATTATATCTATCTACTATATATTGCTAAACAAAATATATGCAGCATTATGGAAAACGGCGGTAGTAATCTCTAGAAGAAATTATTTATCAGAAATTCAGAATAGATGAACAAACAAATAAAAGAGTCGGATATCAAGGGATATGATAACAAAATCAGCTGTTACCAAAAAAAAAAAAAATGATAACAAAATCAATAATAACAAAGAGAAAATCTAGGCACATATGTATATATGTTATATAGAAGCATTTAACCAGATTTTGGATCGACTTGAGTACTTGCAATATTATTTTGTTTTTTGGTTTTTAGTTTGGTGCTTCAATGGTTCTTCTTTAAAGATGTTATTTGCATTTAATAAAAGATAAGTTTAATAATAGCTTATCCGCCTGTATACAAAGCTTACGTAGACAAATCTGGTAGATTAGTAACTTGATTCGAAATGACAAATATTGTCAGACTAACTTGATTCGAAATGTTGGTCTAAAAGTACTTCTCGAACTGTCTTGATCTCTTGAGTGACTTTTGAGTTCGTTTTGTTGCCTCCTTGACATGTCGCCACTAAAAGAATAATGCGAAACAAACTCAGCTCTAATTATCAATATGCAAGACCGTTCTAATATAGGCCCAAAAGCCCAAATCTATGGACCGCATAAAGTTGGAACTACATCCATCAATCAAGCCATCTTGTAGATCAGCTGCACTTAACTTTATTTTCGATTAGAAAACATAAAGATCGTTTTCTTGTTTACTTTTTTTTTAATAACATTATGTGGATTCATGTGTTATTTGTGGTTATTAAAGTAACAATATAAAGGGTTAATTAAATTTTCAATGGTGGTGGATATGAAAATGAGTTGTGTTTTTTGTTAATAAATTAATTAATGATTTCAACATATGTAAATTAATTATGGTTTCTCAAAGAAAAGAAAAGGGTAATCAAAAAGTCAAAATATAGTCTAAAGACTCTAAACCAGTATTGACCGTTTTCAATTTGTAGTAGTAAAGTAATTAAATCAATAAGCACTCCCGAATCTAGGCTTCTCCTCCACTACAGTTACGCCTTCTTCTTCTTCTTCTTCTTCCTCGTCGCTTCCTCAAATCTCTAACCTCGTAAACATCTCCAGAGAATCATAGAGAATCATAGAGCGAGAGAGATAGACAACTGGTATATTGAAGTCGGAGTGTTGAAATTGACAACTGGATTTTATGGTTGGATTTGGTGTGTAGCGTGCGATTAGGTTTTGAATCGATCAAAAACAAAAAAAAAAATGGTATTCAAGAACAAGCTCTTCTTCTCTTCGAAGAAATCTGGATCTTCTAGTCCCGATAGCTCTAATAGTCCCAGATCTGTTGGCTCCAACTCTCCGATTCGATCAGATAAGAAGAAGTCTAAATCCGCTTCCAAGGATGAACCTCCGATCCCTAGTCCGAGTTCCGTCACTGGTTTTGCTGGAGTTGGTTGCAAGCAGACGCAGGTTAAAGATGGTTTGAAGAAGAAGGATGGTTCATCTAAGGGCAAACAAGTTTCATCTGAAGTTCAAGCTCACTCGATTGGGAAATCGAACTTGTCTCCTAGCTCTGAACCGAAGAAGAAACCCCCGACGACGGAGTTCAAGGAGGGACCTGCTTTTGTTTCTCCAATCATGGCTTCGTCTCTGGGATTGAACCGGATCAAGACGAGATCCGGTCCGTTGCCTCAGGAAAGGGTTTTTAACTATAGGAATGATCCGGCTACGAGCAATCTTTCGAAGATGGGTGCCGATGGAGACTTGGGCTCTGGTTCAGCTACTTCTGGCTCTGGTAGTGGCAGTAGAAAGAAAGAAGTTGGGAGTAGCAAGCTAGGTTTAGAGGAGATCATGGGTCGCACTCGGCCGAGTGACACTAATAGTGATCGTGTTAATATGTCTCCTGATACTGGACCACCGAGGAGCCTCAGCCCTACTTTGCCGCCATCAGGATCTCGATTGCAAAATGCTGCATCCTCATCGGGAACTGGTATGTCCTTACTCCTTAGATTCTAATAACAGTTGGTGTGGGACAATTATGTTTTCTGTCTTCATCCTTTCCGTTGATTTGATGTTAAATGGGAACTAAGAGAGAAATACGCATTGGCAGCTTGCTGTGATGGTAATATGATGTTAGTATATGTGCCCGTCTCATCCCTGATAATCTTGTTCCCTTTTCTGCCCTGTTATAAGTATGTTAGCTTGTAAGATATCAGAGGCTCGCTACTTTTAAGTATCTTTATCTGTGTCCTTACTCCTTAGATTCTAATACCAGCTGGTGTGGGGAAACTATGTTTTTTTCTTCATCCTTTCCGTTGCTTTGATGTTATATGGGAACTAAGAGAGAAATACGCATTGGCAGCTTGCTGTGCTATTAATATGTTTTTTCTTCCCTGATAATCTTGTTCCTTGTTCTGCCTGTTACTAAGTTGTAAGATATCAGAGGCTTGCTAGTTTTAAGTATCTTCATCTGTGTGTTGATAACTGAAACTTCATCACTGCATAAACGCATCTTACACTGTACTGTGTCCAGATAAGTTTTGCCTTTTCAGTTCTTATTTCTCAAGTTTTCTTTTGTTGGTACTTCCCAGGTCGCTCTGAGATGTCATCTGGTCGCTCTGGCCCTCTAAGAAATTCAGACTTTTGCACCCCAGAGGTACCCCATTCTCCATCACATAATTTTCTTAAGTGGTTCTTCCTATGTGTATTCCTATGTGTATTAGTTTCAACTTTTAAGTGATCTTGGTGACATCTATCTTTCTAGAATTCATATGAATGGGAAAATCCAAAAGAGTCAGAATCACCACGTTATCAAGCCTTACTTCGTATGACAAGTGCTCCACGAAAGAGGTTTCCTGGTGACATCAAAAGCTTTTCTCATGAGTTGAACTCAAAAGGTGTACGTCCCTTTCCATTATGGAAGCCTCGTAGGTCGAACAATGTGGAGGTATCCTAGAACCCCTTATCTCTATTAACGCTTTGTTATCTTTTTGTATGCAGAATCTAACCATCTGTATTTTCTAGGAAATATTGGTTCTGATTCGGGCAAAATTTGATAAAGCAAAGGAAGAAGTAAACTCTGACCTTGCAGTATTTGCAGCAGACCTGGTGGGTGTTCTTGAGAAAAATGCAGAAAGCCATCCTGAGTGGGAAGAAACGTTTGAAGATTTGTTAATTTTGGCTCGAAGTTGTGCTATGACTACTCCTGGAGATTTCTGGCTTCAGTGTGAAGGTATAGTTCAGGACTTAGATGATAGGCGTCAAGAGCTTCCTCCAGGAGTCCTTAAGCAGCTTCATACTCGGATGCTTTTTATCCTTACCAGATGTACTAGATTACTTCAGTTTCACAAGGAAAGTTGGGGAGAGGAAGAACAAGTTGTACAACTACGTCAGTCAAGAGTCTTGCATTCTATAGAGAAAATACCTCCTACTGGAGCGGGAAGGAGTTCCAGTGCTGCAAAGGTCTTTAAGGTTTCATCCACCAAGAAAGCTTATAGTCAGGAGCAGCGTGGTTTGGAGTGGAAGGAGGACGCTGTTGTACGATCAGTTCCCCCTCTCTCTCCCCCTGAAGATTATTCTCTTAAGGAATCTGAATCTCCTGCAAATATTGATAGAATGTCTTCCTGGAAGAAACTTCCTTCACCAGCACTGAAAACTGTGAAAGAAGCGCCGGCATCAGAAGAGCAGAATGATATCAAAGTTGAACCTCCAAATATAGCGCCAGCAGCTGTTCCTATTCCCAACTGTCCGCCAGCAAAAGATTCTCATGAACACTCCTCCAAGCATCGGCACAATATTTCTTGGGGTTACTGGGGGGAACCGCCCGTTATTTCGGAGGAAAGTTCAATAATGTGCCGTATCTGTGAGGAGGAAGTTCCTACAACTCATGTGGAAGACCATTCCAGAATTTGTACATTGGCTGATAAATATGACCAGAAAGGACTGAGTGTTGATGAGCGGCTGATGGCAGTTGCTGGAACACTTGACAAGATAGCAGAGACCTTCAGGCATAAGGATAGCCTAGTAGCCGCAGAAAGCCCAGATGGTATGAAAGTATCCAATTCGAATTTGACTGAAGAATCTGATGTTCTCTCCCCAAGGTTGAGTGATTGGTCGCGAAGAGGGTCAGAAGACATGCTCGACTGTTTCCCAGAGTCTGATAATTCAATTTTTATGGATGATCTGAGAGGTTTACCGCTGATGTCATGTAGAACCCGTTTTGGTCCCAAGTCTGACCAAGGCATGACAACTTCATCTGCCAGTAGCATGACTCCTAGATCCCCGATTCCGACCCCTAGGCCTGATCCAATTGAAATGATATTGGGAGGCAAGGGTACATTCCATGATCAAGATGATATTCCGCAGGTTTGTAATGGTTGTGATCCGTGCTCATAATTTTTCTTGTCTCTTGTTTTTAAAACACATCTGATGAAAAAACTCTTGATAACCGGATGACGCAGATGAGTGAACTTGCTGACATTGCAAAATGTGCAGCAGATGCCATTCCGGGTGATGATCAATCCATTCCATTCTTACTTTCTTGTCTTGAAGATCTGAGGGTTGTCATAGACCGCAGAAAGTTTGATGCACTTACAGTAGAAACTTTTGGGACTCGCATAGAAAAGTTGATCCGGTAAGCTCATCGATGCTACTTTTGGATGCATATACGTTTAGATTCTGAAAGATGCTTTATGGTTTTCTAGAACTGTTCTCGTGTCAGTTGGAATTATAAAGAGTTCACTTCAGAATGTGTTTTTTTAAGTATAATATTCCTGATTATGTAGGGAGAAATATCTGCATATGTGTGAGCTAATGGAAGATGAAAAAGTTGACCTACTAAGCACTATAATTGATGAAGATGCTCCTTTAGAAGATGATGTAGTTCGGAGCTTGAGGACTAGCCCAGTACATCCGCGAGACCGCACATCCATTGATGATTTTGAGATCATAAAACCAATCAGCCGGGGAGCTTTTGGGCGAGTTTTTTTGGCAAAAAAGAGAACAACAGGAGATCTATTTGCAATCAAGGTAAAACGATTTGGTGCTTTTGTTCTCTTTTCAATTCTATTTCTTTTGTTACAAAAGATTCATCTTTTTATTGTTGGGCTAATGTGGATAGCAAAATCTTTAGTAGTGTTTTCTCTTATCTTGTGTTTAACATTGGCCATGCTCCACAGGTTCTGAAAAAGGCAGATATGATCCGTAAGAATGCTGTTGAAAGTATACTTGCTGAACGTGATATATTGATCAACGTTCGCAACCCCTTTGTGGTGAGCAGGTCTAGCCTTTAAGCATTTTCTCAGGAGAGAGATTTACTTCTTTTAACATTAATTTGTTTTGACCAGGTTCGTTTCTTCTATTCTTTCACTTGTCGCGACAACCTGTATCTGGTAATGGAGTATCTGAATGGAGGGGACCTGTATTCGTTGTTGAGAAATTTAGGTTGCTTAGAGGAAGATATTGTCCGTGTATATATTGCCGAAGTTGTAAGTTCTGCATGTTTATTTTATTCACAGTATATTCCATAGAGCTCTAGAAAGTGATTTCATGATGAATTTCTATGTCAGGTCCTTGCTTTGGAATATTTGCATTCTGAGGGTGTTGTTCACCGTGATTTGAAGCCAGATAATTTGTTGATTGCGCATGATGGTCATATAAAGGTATATTTTTCCATTTCAAGAATTCTTCTGCCATCTTTTAGAAACTTGTGGGTAATATTATTACTTATTGTCCTTTCGAATACTTCTTCTGTCTTGATGTTTGAGGTTTACGAGATGTAGCCTTTGCACGTAAGAGAGACTTAAATTTAAGACCTATGGTTTCTTTCTTGTATTGTATCTGAGCAGTTGACAGATTTCGGGCTCTCTAAAGTTGGTCTCATCAACAGCACGGATGATCTGGCTGGTCCTGCTGTAAGTGGGACATCACTGCTTGATGAGGAGGATTCACGATTAGCAGCATCTGAGGATCAGCTTGAAAGGCGCAAGAAACGGTCAGCTGTGGGTACTCCTGACTACTTAGCGCCAGAAATTCTTTTAGGGACAGGGCATGGTGCGTAAACTTTTCTGATCGTTGTGTCTGCTTGTCTTTTATTTAAAGATTGCATGTTTAGTAGAATCATTGGTACTCAGGTGGGATTGGTAATTTAAGTAGGAAAAAAAAACTGCTTCAAATTCTTTTCTGCTCTACTACTCTCGTTAAGTAGCAGTGTTATATGCTAAGTACGCTGACTTCCATGATATATCTTGCTCTAGGCCCGTCTGGCAATAGTTTCAGATAAATATGTTTCGTTGATCACATCCCAAGACTGTAAAAAAATATTATATACTTGCGTTATCATTCAGGTGCAACTGCGGATTGGTGGTCTGTTGGCATCATTCTGTTTGAACTCATTGTGGGAATTCCACCCTTCAATGCGGAACATCCTCAGGTCAGAGACTAATCATTGCTTTGTTTCTTATTTATAGTTTGATAGAGGAACAGGTGTTTTCTCAAACTCGTAGGAACTAAAATTCATACTTGGGTGGTCTTTAAATGCCATGTGTTTTTTTGTATTGACTTTTCAACACATCTAAGCTTTTATTTGAAATCAGTACATATGTTGCTATAGAGAGCACTGTGCGTTTACTTTCAGTTTCCAACATTTGAATGTGCATTTTCTTTGGTTTGTTCCAGCAAATATTTGACAATATTCTCAACCGTAAAATACCATGGCCTCATGTTCCAGACGAGATGAGTGCTGAAGCCCATGATATTATAGATCGGTAAGAGTTATTCTACCTTACCGTCCATACACAAAATATTGAGTCTTAACTCCATAGAGAACAAGACAGGTTACATCATCTCGTCTTCCTTTTCTAGATTTTTAACAGAAGATCCTCATCAGAGACTTGGAGCTAGAGGGGCGTCTGAGGTAAAAATGGATGTCTTTTTCTGTGATGAATAATTCCAACAAGTTGCAAACTGTTAATGTCATCAAATTCATGACTCAGGTCAAGCAACACATCTTCTTTAAAGACATCAACTGGGACACACTAGCAAGGCAAAAGGTGCATTTATATTTCTTATCCTTTTAAAGACATAAGCTTTGCTACTTGGTACCTTCTTAAAGCTTAACGCTAGTTTTCTTTTAGGCTGCATTTGTTCCGGCTTCAGAGAGTGCTATTGACACAAGTTACTTCAGAAGTCGCTACTCATGGAACACATCGGATGAGCAATTTTTCCCTAGTGGTGAGGTTCAAGATTATAGTGATGCTGATAGCTTGACCAACAGCAGTGGTAGCTCGAACAATCATCATGAAGAAGGGGAGGTAACATCTGCTAATCCATTCTTAGAGTTTTATATCTTTAGAATTAGTCGGAAAACTATCATTAATGTTCGTTGGATGTGCACTTTCTTTGAACTGGATCAATGCTGCTACACAGGCTGAAGAATACGAAGGACACACAGAGTTTGATTCTGGCGTACCTGTAGATTACTCTTTCAGTAATTTCTCGTTTAAGGTACTAACTCATGATTGACCTGTTAAGATCCAATGTTGTTCAAGTTGCAATTGGTTTGGTGGTGGTTTATATAGTTGTTGATAATTCAAAATCCAACTTTCATTTTTTGATTAATCTATGTATTGGTTTGTGGCAACCGGTGTAATGTAAAAGTTATGTTAGCTGGGGAAGAGTTGGGAGTATGGAGGTGCTTTAGGCTGTAAGTAGATGTCAGAATCAAAAATAGAACCATAGGGACTGATTGATAGTCTTTGAACTTGTGGGTTCTGCCTCCAGACAAACTTGAAATCTGGCGTGTCTTTGTTTGAGTGGTTGGGTAATAAGAACACAATGCATAGCATTCTGAGTTTTCTCTCCTTTATGGTTTTGCAGAACCTCTCTCAGTTGGCGTCTATCAACTACGATCTTCTGTCCAAAGGCTGGAAAGATGAGCCACAACCAATTCCGCATCACAAGTAACATTGAATTCCTGGATGTTTTTTCTCGATTCCTTTGGTGTTATGTGAGTCAGTGTAATGAGTACTCTGCCATTACCGGCGTCGTTTGTATACTCTGTAAATGTAAGTCATCCGTTTCTGTTGATTACATTGTTCATCACAAAGTCAATCTTGTAATCTCCATTTGCGGTGACAAACTGACAATTTTAAACATGTTTCAATGTGTTGTATCTGCAGAGACAGGAAGAGAGAAAAAAAGAAAAAAAAAAAAAAANAAAAAAAAAAAAAAGAGAGAGAATGGATATTGGAACATTATGGGGACGCAAACGCAGCAACAAACTTGATGTATCGGTACTTTCCCCATATTCCTATAATCACTAGGACATGAGAGTGGTGAGGTAGCGTTTGCGTTTTGAGTAATCAGGGGAAGCCATCGATCTATGTAAAGGATAAGGGAGAGTTCACAACCTATTTAACCTTTAATGATTTCAAATACCATTTAAGACATAACCCCAAACTTTCAAATTTATCTCAGCAAGTTTGCACCCAACTTTTTCTTGTACTTATGTTGATAACAAATATCACAAAAGAAAGTATAACATCTCCCCAATAACTATCACTCCAGTGGATCGCAAGAAGTTGACGTGATCACGTGAATGTGTTAATGATTTACTTTTTACTATACTATCTTTTTCTATCGTCCGCACATAATCTTATCAAAGAGATAAAAAAGCTGAAACAATACTGAAATAAAGTTAAAAAGGTTAAAAGCACTAATAATTACAACCACAAGGAACTCCTCATCATCAGTGCCCACACATGAAAGAAACAAAAAAGAACACCAAAATTAAAAACATCTAATTAACGACCCCCCAACTCACTCTAATTCCCCGCCATATTCTTAAACTAACACTTAATCATCAAACACCAAGAACGCCGTCGTTACGTACCACCGATTCAACTCATGAGCCTCTCAAGTCTCATCCTTTCATCGAATGTCCTTAGCCCACCTGATCTGAACCCGATTGGCGCAACTCCTGGATCCTCCTCACCACCTCCACCATCACTGGTCGCTTGTCAGGGTGCTGCTCTGTACAGTCAATGCCAAGCTGCAGCATTTCCGCCATCTCTTCTTCCACCATCTCGATACTCATCAGCTCCGAGTCAAAAACCTCGTTCCTCCACTCCTCTCTTGCCACCGAATGCACCCACCTCGCCAAATCCATTCCTTCGTCGTTCATCACGGAGTTAGACGGCGCTTTTCCGGTGAGCAGCTCTAGCAACACCACACCAAAGCTGTACACATCCGCTTTCTGTGAGACACGCCTCGGGTCAGTTACTTCGGGGGCACGGTACCCAGTGGCCCGGTTTGGGGTTGTGGATGAGGTGCTGACGAGCTGAGCCAGGCCGAAATCAGACACTCGTGCGTCATGGGAGCTTGTTAAGAGGATATTGGAGGACTTGACGTTTCCGTGAGAGCTCAACGGGTCTTGTGAGTGAAGATAGTCTAAGCCACGAGCAGCTCCAAGGGCGATACGTGATCGGATTTGCCAGTTCAACGGAGGCCGTCCTGCGCCTTTGTTTCCTGTAACATAGCATGACATTAAGCTCTCAATACATAAAAAAACTATTGTCTGAAAGTGAAAGTAGAACACAGGATATCTGGATTTTTCATTGTTCAAACACAAAACTAGAAGATCAATTATCACTGTCAGTCAAAGAATCCAAGGTTATCTATTGTTCCCACTAAAATGCATAGATGTTCTATGTAAACCATGTGAATGTCAAGTATACGATATACATCACTAAACCATGTCAATAAATCTAACAAAAGCAGGTTATATTGTATTTGTGAATTTGACATATCTCTCTTAAACAAGCAAATCCATTACTAATTATGTTGCAAATAAACCAAAATTCATTTTTGGATAAACAGAATAAAAATCGGAATATGTAAGCAGATACAGAAATATATAACTCTCACCGTGTAAGAGAGCTGACAAGCTTCCCATAGGCATGAAGTCATAGACTAGCAGCTTCTCATCTCCACTGTAATAGTAAGCTCTCAATGGCACCAAGTTCTCATGATCCATCGCTCCAACAACCTCAATCTTCTCCTTGAACTCTCTGTCCGCCATCGTCACATCCTTCAGCCTCTTCACAGCCACTAATGTAACCGCATCAAGCACCGCCTTATAAGCTGTCCCGAACGTTCCTTTCCCCAAAACCTCCGCAGAAGCTCTCAACAGATCCTCCAGATCGAAAACCTTAGTCGCATTCCCAAAGAAGACAAGTTTCTTCATCCCTGAACTGTTCACTTCTGCAGCTTTCATCGCAGCCGGGTTGTACTCATTCCCATAGCTCCTACTCTCCGGTGCCTCCACAGCCGCTTTCTCCCCTGGAATTTCGATCTCATGTTGCTTAACAGTGCCAATGTCGACAGCCCTTGTCCTTTCGTTTCCTCCCTTCTTCCGGAAAAGAACCATCAGAATCAGAACAATCAGGAAAAAACCAACCACACATCCAATAACTATTCCAGCTATAGCCCCACCGGAAAGCTTCTTCTTTTCCTTCTCCCCCTTGCTTCCTTCCAGTGTTCCAGGTATGTTGCCAACAGAAATTGGCTGGCTTGGCACAGTTCCTTCATTAGAACAGACACCAAGCGGTTTGCCACAGAGTGAAGTTCCCACAAACGAATCAGAGTCAAACTTCTCAAGACTCTTAGGTATAGATCCGTTCAACAAGTTATTAGAGACGTTGAACTGATCCAAAGGCAAATCCAAGTCAAGAAGAGAGCCAGAGAGCTTGTTGTTCTCCAGGTACAGAGTCTTAAGCCTAGTAAGGTTCTTAAACCCTGAAGAGATCTCACCCGTAAACTCATTCTCCGCAAGATTCAACCTAACGAGGTTACTAAGACTAAACAAAACCTCCGGAATCTCACCGGAGAATCTGTTACCTTGCAAGTACAAACGCCGAAGATCTGAGCAGCTCCCGAGATCCAAAGGAAGAGTACCGGTGAGAGCATTGAGACGGAGACTGAGCGTACGGAGCTGAGTTAAATTACCGAAAACACCCTCCGGGATATGACCGGAGAGAGTTTCTCCGGGAAGACGAAGGGCGGTGACACGACCACCGTCGCATACGACGCCGGTCCAGTTGCATGGCGTGGTGAGTTTGACGTCCCAGAGTAATGTACGACCACCGACGGCGGAACGAAGGGAGAGAAGAGCGGATTTGTCGGCGGCGAGATCTCCGATTGACGGAAGAGGAAGAGTGAAGAGGAGGAGAAGAACGGAGTGGAATATAAAGAGTCTCGCCATGGAAGAACCGAAGAAGAGTCGCATTAGAGAGAGAGAGAGAGAAACCCTAGAAAAAAGAGCTCTCAGTGAAGAAGAAGAAGAAGAAGAGAGCTATGTGTGTGTGGTTTACAGTGAAGAAGAGAAGAGAAGCTAGTCAACACTTNGGTACAGAGTCTTAAGCCTAGTAAGGTTCTTAAACCCTGAAGAGATCTCACCCGTAAACTCATTCTCCGCAAGATTCAACCTAACGAGGTTACTAAGACTAAACAAAACCTCCGGAATCTCACCGGAGAATCTGTTACCTTGCAAGTACAAACGCCGAAGATCTGAGCAGCTCCCGAGATCCAAAGGAAGAGTACCGGTGAGAGCATTGAGACGGAGACTGAGCGTACGGAGCTGAGTTAAATTACCGAAAACACCCTCCGGGATATGACCGGAGAGAGTTTCTCCGGGAAGACGAAGGGCGGTGACACGACCACCGTCGCATACGACGCCGGTCCAGTTGCATGGCGTGGTGAGTTTGACGTCCCAGAGTAATGTACGACCACCGACGGCGGAACGAAGGGAGAGAAGAGCGGATTTGTCGGCGGCGAGATCTCCGATTGACGGAAGAGGAAGAGTGAAGAGGAGGAGAAGAACGGAGTGGAATATAAAGAGTCTCGCCATGGAAGAACCGAAGAAGAGTCGCATTAGAGAGAGAGAGAGAGAAACCCTAGAAAAAAGAGCTCTCAGTGAAGAAGAAGAAGAAGAAGAGAGCTATGTGTGTGTGGTTTACAGTGAAGAAGAGAAGAGAAGCTAGTCAACACTTAACACTCTCTCTCTCTCTCTCTTTAATTACACTTTTAAATTTTTTAGTTTTTGAATAATTAAATTAAATTAATTTTGTTTTTGTAAATGTGACAAAAACGACATATCTCAAAACAACAGTGACGTATGTCTTTTTCTGTGCTTCGACAAAAATATTTGTTTTATTTTCTTTCTATTATTGATTTATTATGTTTTACTTGTTGATATTCTCTTTTTAGAATCTTATGTTATCCAAATGTTAAACTTAAACCTCTCTAGCTATATTGTCTTATCTAATTTTTTCTACTAAAGAAAGATCTTTTTGTTAATTATTAATTGGATTAACAAGAAAAATTAGCAGGTGGGTGTTATGATTAAAAATGAAATTTCCCTGAATGCATCTGAGTAAAGTGCATCACTCTTCTCAAGAATTTAACACTTAGTTCTATGAATTTTCTTCTTTAGTAATAATTCATTTTTTTTTTCTTCTCTCTATAGTATAAAAATAATAATGCATGCCTAGTTGTAAAAGAAAGAAAGGAAGAAGAAGAACATGGGTATGCAGAGAAGGGTAGGACCATAAAACATGTAAAAAAAGCCAACAATAATTTAACAGCAGCATTCATAGTTTTTTCTTTTGTTACAGAACTAAACGCATTCTTTTGTTTTGTGATTGTCTCCACTCTTCTTCTTCTTCTGTGTTATTTTTTTTTTTTCTTACGATATGAATATGAAACAACACTCTGTATCATCATCAATCAATAGGGTCCCATTAATCGTACTCTCTTTACCAATTTTCCTATCAATCAAATAATATCTCATGGTCCACTGAATGAATTAATTTGGTTTCAATTTTTTTGGATCATTCCACAACTAAAACAAAATAAAAAACAAAACACAACATGGTCTTAGTGATATGTAGTTGAGCGTTACACTTTGGGAAGGGAGGAGGCAGGCAACGGCTAAAATGAAACTTGGGCAAGTGTAGTCTCATTTCGATCGCACATATGGATGGATAACACATTTTTGTAGTTGGAATATTATTTTTGTTCTCTCTAGCTGTCTTTACTAGAGTGGTAGTATTGTTTACTTTCGAAGATAAAGACGTTTTAGTCATAATGTAAGTACTAAGTATAGTAGCTGTGTTGAGACCCACTTACGCGATAATGACTTTATAGATTTGGGATTATGGGAAACCTTTTCTTGATTGCATAAAAAGCTTCTCTTAATAACATGCCCAAAAAAAACAAAGTTATTTAAAGATCTCTTATTTTACAGAAGTTGTCCTAACACTATTGCTATACTTATTATAGAATCCAGAAAGAAAAAAACTCTCCATGTGCTCCATAAATTCTCAACACCTCCACTTTGGTTTTTAGTACTTTGTTCAAATTCAATAAATTCAACATTAGTCGTATCACGGATTCGGGAAAGATTTCGGTTTAAGCCGGTTTAGCAAACACAACCATTGGTCAACAAGTACTAGTAGTAGCCGCATTCGTTGTATCACACAACTCTTAAACCATATTTGTATAAAACGATAAAACATACATACAAGATCATATATCTTCTGTGACAAAACAATTTCAACCTAGAAACAAGAACTGTGTGGCAACAAAGGGACTTATCAAAAATTAAGGTTCCTTCTTTTGTTTCAAGCGATTACCTTTCTTCTGAACCAATGCAACAGCCGAGGTTATAACGCACAGAGCCAAGACTGAGAGAACAATTGAAGTCTCTTCCACTTTCATTCTTCGTAGGGGCAATGATGGGTTCAAGCTCAGAGTCCCAAACTTTGCTCTTGAATCCTCTGGTCTACAAAACACGCGACATTTAAAACTATATATATTACACCAGGATGCATGGATAAGACAACAATGATGTGTCCTGCAAGGAATTGCTGGGAAAGGTTACATGAGATTACCTTATGACATTCTTCACTTTATGCCACCAAGACGGTTCTTTTTCGGGCTCTGAACCAAAACTATTCTCTTCTTGACGAGTTTCTGCAAACGGGGATTACAAAATTAGCTTGAATAATTTTTTGAAAAGCTACTAGTTTCTGAAATAGATTCGGATAGCGTTGTACCAGTATCACTGGAAGATCTTCTGAGTGATGAGAATTCCTCTACCAATTTTCGCTCCCTCTCACTGCCATAAACGTTGTTTCAAGCAGTTTTTAGTAAACAATGCGACATAAGGGCTATAAGGGAAGTGATGTGACACAAACCTCAGGTTCTTGGGGATCGAAACCTTCACTACAAAGCAATGGTCCCCCCGGATTGAAGGTCTATCCGTGTCTGGAACTCCTTTTCGATATAACTTCACTGTGTCGCCAGGCTGAGTTCCTGGGGGAATACGAAGATCCATTGTTCCCTCAACTGTTTCTACCTGAGAGAGTAAGTGTCATGTCTTTAAGATTCTCACTACCGAATAACGTCAAAACCAAGAAACAAGTTTATAAACACCTTTGTGATTGCCCCGAGTATCGCATCTGTAAAATCGATGCTGATATTGGAGTACAAATTAAGTCCTTCCCGCCGAATCCCACGCTTCTCATCAACTTGAAGCACAACGAACAAGTCACCAGCTCTTCCACTGCGGATATTAGAAACCATATCGAAAAAAGCAATTGCCAAAGCACTACATATGAGAACTGAAAAAAAAAAAGCAGATTCTCCTGTCCACGTTACCTTCTCTTGTCCACGTTACCTTCTCCTTGAATCCGCATTGTAGCTCTATCGCTGACACCAGGAGGGACAACAACATCCATTTTTTTCCTAGACCGTAATCTCCCATTGCCTATGCACTTTCGACACTTATCAGTGATGATTTTGCCTTCACCACCACATTTGGAGCAAGTGGACACCTATATAACACAGATTATCATCTATAGCAAGTGTCAAGGGAAATTAAAATTTCCATTTTAAGAATTAGCAACTGATCGGAAATAGTATTCAGGTATAACGACTTACCTGAGACATCATTCCAAAGGGTGTTCTCTGAGTGTTCATCACACGTCCTTTACCATCACAACTACTACACTTTTTAACGGCGGAACTGGATTTAGCACCTGTTCCTCCACAACCATCACATGTTTCTAAATAAGAAACCTCAATCTCACGTTTCACTCCAAATACTGCCTCTTCAAAGCTCAACCGCAGGTCATACCTAATATACACGTCCCCCAGCATCAAACCAGAAACAAAGATTAGGAGACATAAATATAACATCCTCCATTTTCAAGAAAATAAAACACATTCAGCGAACAGAGAAGACCAAAATATTAGCACAACAAAAGAAATAACCATAATCACTGATTTCCTCTAAAGAAATTATCGTCCATGAACAAGTAAGGACAGTAATAAAATGCCTATTCAAGGAAAAAAACACAACTTCGAAGAAGAGGATTTTACCGAATGTCAAGGTCTAAGCTTCTCTTATTAATGAAATCAAAACCCATCCCTCCTGATTCACCCATTCCCCCAAAGAATCCATCAGAACCGCCAAAGAATGCACTGTACAAGTCAAATGGATCCACCTAAAAGAACAGGAAACAAATAAAATCAACTTAGAAGATTAATAAAAATCCCTGAGATCGTTAGAAATCTCTTCATAGAGGACTCACTTACCCCTTGTGAAGAAGTATCCTGTGATCCATTAAAATCTCCTTCTAAACCAGCCTCACCGAAGCGATCATACGCAGATCTCTTCTCCTCATCAGATAACACCTACACATATGCTTCAATTCCCAAGTGTAATAAGCACCTAAAAACATCACAAAACGAAAAAACAGATTCCATAAAAACTAGGCATTCAAAAGAACTTGTGTTACCTCATAAGCAGCGCTAATCTCTTTGAACTTATCTTCCGCACCAGGGTGCTTGTTCATATCCGGGTGATACTGTTCCACCATTACAAACCCTTAAAGCTTCAATTCAATTCGAGAATGAACAACAACAAAAAAGAGGCAAATCACGAACCTTGCGCGCGAGTTTTCGGTATGAGCTCTTGATCTCCTGCAAGGTAGCGTTGCGATTGACTTTCAAAGTTGAGTAGTGATCTGTTCCCGCGGCCATGGTAACCCCACGACGGTGATTTCCGCCGGAAACCCCACATTTCCGAACACGCAAAAGAATCGGTGGAGTGGGAGTGGGAGGGAAACAGAATGAAGCACCGGGTTGAGGAAAGTGATGACGGAAGCTATGAGCTGGGTTCATAGATGGAATCAATGAACAGCGAGCCATTGCAGCCATTTCATCTCCCACCCTCGAAGAAGCCACCGGAAGGGAATCTAAGAGAAAAGGGTTTTACCGTGGTTTTTGCTCAGTGGTCAATCTACTACATTTGGGGCAAGATAGAAGAATCTCCAAGGCTTTGTTTCTAAAACGACGTCATTTTAGTTGGTGTTGATTAATACTTTGGGCCTAATTTATAGCTTAATTACCCAATAAGGCGGCCTTCTTGAAACTTTTGAAACGATACGTTAATTAGAAAGAAAAAACAATGTGCTATTTTATTTTATCCACATACAGTACACTGAAAATATAGAAAAGGGAATGTAGCCCTGAATTTAAATATCTGCACCTGTTATAACGAAAAACTAGATTTGGACCCGAGCTACAGCACACGTTAAAATACATTTCATTATTTTTAAAACATTATATATATAATTGTTTATAATATTATTTAGATGCAATTCATGCAAACAATTTTTATAGTAAATATTATTCATGGAATGTAAATCTATTATGTAAATCTTATATTGTTAATTCTAACTCATGCTAGAGTATATAAAATTATTAACATGTGCTAGAGTGTGTCAAGCAGATTATGTGCTAGAATATATAAAAATTTAACTCGTGCTAGAGTATGTAAGTCTTAAAATTATAATATATATATATATAAAAAATCAATTTGTGCTCTAGCACGGGTCCTAATTTTTATTGAATGTTGTAGTTTATCAATAAAATCTATGGAAAGTAAAAATTGTAATATTGTGTTTAAAGATCTTTGGAAACAACTTGATATAAGACTAAAATCTTCTGAAAATACAGTTTGGAATATCCATGATTTTATTTGTTATCATTAATATATCAATTATCAATTTGGAATATCCCCAATTAAAGTTGCACCCAATATTTATGTGTAATCATTAATATATAAATTAATCTATAATCTATCTATAATCTATTTGTAACCATTTGTAATCATTTATTAAAAATATAAAGTCTACCAAAATGATATTGTGTACTTTCCTTTTATTAAAAAGGGATATATTTATTTTCATTTTTTTAATTAATATATTACTATATTTACTGTTTTTAAATAAATAAAAATTGAAGAAAAAGAGAAAAAGAAATTGAAAACAATAGCCACGAGTTTTTGCATGCTGATATAAACAGAGGTCCATGTTCAATGAATCATCAGCATTCAAACCTAATACGTATTCAAATCAAAGAATATAAAGTTTCCTAAATTATTACTCTTTTAGTCTTTTTACTAATGGAATTTTTTAATCGGAATCTGCATTATTAAAACTCAGAACCACTTCTATAATTCCATAGCCAATCGTTAAGGTTTCCTTTTTCGTGTAGGTCGACAACACCGATCATAACTTTATATTCTTTCCATTTCTTTTACTTAAAAGTGAAGTCGAGTGGGTTGGGGGGCGTCATGATTTGTTTTCTTAATTTATTTACTTTTATAAGGAACGTTTTACAAATAATTAAAGTCAAGTGTGTGATACTATGCACTGAAGTTGGTGGTACTTAACAATGTACTTGTTGTGTTTTGTATGACTTTTGCCAAAAACTTAGGAAAATGCTATCCCATACTACTTTTCGTCATATCTTTTTTTCTAGTTTAGTAAATTAACAAGTAAATGCGTCACTACAAATTTTCTGAGTGGGAAGAGTCACTCATTTATTTCCCACTGACAATAAATACAAACGATATTAAAAAAAAGTTTAATTTGACTTTTCCTACCATAGCTAGTTGTGAACTTCGATGCATGAGTCTAGGAGCACAGAGCACGTGACGAGCATTACGCTGCTCCCACCTAATTCTCCACCACCCTTCGTCTTCGGAATTAATCTTCTATACTATTTTTATTGAGAAGTAGGTCACATGCCAAATAGTATTATTCTTGTCAAGAATATTCGACGTTATCTTATCCTACATCAACCACTAAACCCCGACAACTTCAACCTCCGACGCACCGGCCGAACTTTGTTATTATCATTAACAAAAACAAAACAAAAATTACTAAATATTAACATTATACACTAATTTTTTTCACCTTAAGAATCGCTTATTTTTTTAATTATTCGAAACAAACCACAAAATGTCACAAATACGCCATTATAAGAATTATTTTAATCGAAAGGTGCAATCACAAAAGAAGAAACCAAACAGGGCAAATCAAATTATGAAACATGTCATCAACCGAGGATGGTTGTTTCGGCGATCATGGAGGTGACAACATAAGGATCCATGTTCGAAGCTGGCCTTCGGTCCTCGAAGTAACCTTTACCTTCTTTCTCAGTGTCACGTCCCACTCTGACAGAAGCTCCACGGTTGGCGACTCCCCATGAGAAGGTGTTGATATCTGCGGTTTCGTGTTTCCCCGTGAGACGACGCTCGTTGCCTTCACCGTAAGCAGCAATGTGTTCTTTGTGTTTCAGCTGAAGCTTCTCTATTGCTTTCTTTATCACTTGTAATCCTCCATCGTTCCTCATGGTCTTTGTACTGTAGTTGCAGTGAGCTCCAGCTCCATTCCAGTCACCCTGAACCCATTCAAGAGAATGTTAAAACGAAAACTTGACTTGTAGTAAATGGGAAATGAAGCGTTAGAGAGTAGTAAGAAACTAACCGGGACTGGTTTCGGGTCGAAGCTGACATTTACACCAGAGATCTCAGTGATCCTCTGTCAAACAGAGAAGATGCATCAGCAAATTTGAAGCTTTTGTATTCGTAATAGGACCCATGTTAAGTAGATTATTACCTCGAGAAGGTATCGAGCCACCCAGACTTGATCACCAGCAGAAATACCCTCAACAGGACCAACTTGGAACTCCCACTGGCCAGGCATGACTTCTCCATTGACACCGGAAATGCCAATACCAGCGTAAAGGCAGGCCTTGTAGTGTGCATCCACAATGTCACGACCAATGGCTTTGTCAGCCCCCACACCACAGTAGTAAGGTCCCTGTTTCAACGAAAAAATAAAAACTTTTATATTAGATTAATACGTCAAAACGTGTTGTGATAGAACATTATGGTAATTGGATTTTACCTGAGGGCCAGGGAAGCCACCAACAGGCCAACNATGTCACAACGAAACTTGACTTGAGGTAAATGTAAATGAAGCGTTAGAGAGTAGTAAGAAACTAACCGGGACTGGTTTCGGGTCGAAGCTGACATTTACACCAGAGATCTCAGTGATCCTCTGTCAAACAGAGAAGATGCATCAGCAAATTTGAAGCTTTTGTATTCGTAATAGGACCCCTGTTAAGTAGATTCTTACCTCGAGAAGGTATCGAGCCACCCAGACTTGATCACCAGCAGAAATACCCTCAACAGGACCAACTTGGAACTCCCACTGGCCAGGCATGACTTCTCCATTGACACCGGAAATGCCAATACCAGCGTAAAGGCAGGCCTTGTAGTGTGCATCCACAATGTCACGACCAATGGCTTTGTCAGCCCCCACACCACAGTAGTAAGGTCCCTGTTTCAACGAAAAAATAAAAACTTTTATATTAGATTAATACGTCAAAACGTGTTGTGATAGAACATTATGGTAATTGGATTTTACCTGAGGGCCAGGGAAGCCACCAACAGGCCAACCAATAGGCCAGTTCACACCCTTTTGCATCAAAGTGTATTCTTGCTCAATACCATACCTTTTGAATCACAACAGTTAATATATTATAAGATTTGCAAAGAGATCAATAAAAGTACTAATCCGAAACTGATACGTAAGAAGAAGAATAAGAAGAAGAGTGTACCATGGCACTTCAGAAGCAACGTTGGGATGACTGAAGATCTTAGCAGCGTTGTGCCTCTTGTTAGTCGGGATTGGATCACCAGCTGGTGTGTAAGCATCACACATCACCTGCATATATCACAAATATTCAATTATTTAGATCCAAATTGAATATGTCACATCAATCATATCAAATATCAAAAAACAAAAAAAAACCCACCAGAATGTTGTTTCCTTTCCTGAACGGATCCTTGAATATCGCCTGAGGGCTTTTGATTCATCAAAAGAAACACAAGACCAATGTTAAAATATGAATTTGTTTATGCGTATAGAGATAGATATATATAGATGATCGAAGAGCATACTATAGAATGACTTCACTGTCTTCTCCAGCAGCTTGACCAGTGCTAGATCCGTCGTAGTTCCATTTGGGAAGCTTTGATGGATCACTCACTGGTCCCGGTAGTGTCTATATCATTCAAAAACAGATCAGATCAACCAAAAAAAACAGAGGATGAGATAAATAATCACAGGGAGATTTATATATCAAAGTACCCTAGCTTTGCTTCTAATGTCCATGCCAGATCCACCGATCCTGTTCATTCAAAAAGTTCATACAAAACCTCAACAAGAAGACAAAAAAAAAAAAGAAAAAGAGACGAGCTTTATGTTTATACACGTCTTAATCTAACGCAGGACAGCGAAACATTTAGTGTAACGAATCGTGTTCATACCAAAAAAACTCAAAAACCCATTAAGAGATCAATATCAAAACATTAAAAAAGAAACAAACTTTTTGATCGACAGCCGTAAGAACGAAACAACAACGATAAATGAGAGACTTTGTGGTGATATAGAGAAAACAGAGAGATCGAACCATATGTATTCGGCGATGATTTTCTGGGTGGCATCAGAAAGGTTGAGGTTAACGAGATCTGAGAGCAGAGACATGGCGGCGTCGTAGAGAATGAAAAAAAAATATAATCAAAGTGTTTTTAGAGAAGAAAGACGATCAATACCACTTCTCTCCTGATACTGTGTTTATATTATAGAGAGAGTTTTTTTTTTTTTTTTTGGAAATAATTACAGCCAATACATTACTTTAGTAAATTAGTAGTAATTTCTTTATTGTTGTGTGCCAGTATTATCTTTAATTTTTTTTAATAACAATAATATCGTCTAAATTGTATTTTATTTTTCAGGTAAGATTCTCCTGAGATTACTACAGAATATAACAACAATATTTAATCAACAATTATTGCCGAAAACGAAGAGTTTATATACAAAACGGAACTAATATGCGTTACGGCATAAATATACAAATATTTTCCACTTTTTCATATACAGACGATCTTCAAAACATTTCCAATCATTTTGTTTTTAGTACAAAGCTGTTTATGTATAAACTTGGAATATATTTTTGAAAAAGAATTGGTAAAAAATAGAATTATTATTGATGAACACGTAAACGTAGGTAGGTAGGAAATGTAATGGTTTTTTTTTTTTTTTTTTTTTTTAAAAA
>NC_025703.1:8902157-8938657 GCF_000633955.1 Camelina sativa | reverse complement strand
AGTAAATTAGTAATATCTTTATTTATTGTGTGCGAGTAATATCTATATTTTTTTAATAACAATAATATTTTTTTAAATTTTATTTAATTTTATATTTTTCAATTAAGAGTCTGATTGGTTCAAACACAACGTTTGCAGTTGCGGTTGCGAAAGGTTACAGATATGAGCGGTTCCGGTTTTAAGCGTTATTAAGTGTTTTGAATTACTAGTTTAACGTTTTAAAATAGATGTGTTTACGGGAGTTTTACGATTGGCTGAACAACCGATGCAATAGCAGTTAAAATATAATAAATGTAATATATAATTATATAGATGTTTAAAAACACCAAAAATTTATTAAATTTGATTTATTATTAAAAATTATTAAAAAATATTATTAATTATTCAAAAATAAATAAATTATTAAACTTAAACTCTAATCCTCTTTTATAAACCAAACCGACATAATTTACTTAATAAAATATCTACAGAATTTATTTTCTTAATTTTTTTGTCTTTTTATTTTTTTATTTTAATTTTAATTTTTTTTTAATATAATATAATATATATTGTTATATTTGGATTGGTTAATTAAGATGGTGAACAAACGAGGTTACGGTGAATCCAAAAGTTTTCTTATTTATTTGTCTCACTCAGCCACGTATGTATGCATCTCTGATCTTTGAAGCAAAGAGGCGGAAGGAAAAAATTAGAAATTTGTAAACTTTTACGGAGGAAAAGAAAAGGTTTTTTTTTAATTATATTTTATAAGGTGACATCGATCCTCAATGTCCAATCTTCCAAAGGATTTTTCGGATCTTCCAAGGGATTTGGCGGAGGAGGTGCTCTCTAAGGTGGTTCCGGTGACATTTCTGAGAAGAGTTCGATCTACTTGCAAAAAGTGGAACACTTTGACCAGACATAGGAGCTTTTAAAAGAAGCACCTCGGTGGTCAAGCCAAACTAGCAGCAAAGAAAAGAGAGTTTATGGTGGTCGTGATGATGGATTTTAGGGTTTATTTGATGAGCGTAAATCTTCACAACAAGGTTGAATTATGCATAGAACGTCAAGGTACACTTATTTTCCCCGACGCTTCAGATCAAATACTTGTACGTCAAATCTTTCACTGCGACGGTTTACTTTTATGCATCCTGAAAGACAACCCTAGGCTCGTGGTTTTTAACCCGTATTGTGGTGGGCAACCCCGGTGGATCGAGGCACCCACATATAGTATTTCTCACAGATTGGATGGTTATTCGTATGCCCTCGGATACAATAGCAGCACCAAATCCCACAAAATCTTGAGTTTTATTATGGTTGATGATCACGACGGAGCCGAAGTTGTTGAGTTCAAAATCTACGACTTTAACTCTTGTGATTCTTCATGGAGGGTTCTTGATGTCTCTGGACAAGACTGGGTCATAGTTTCTTATAGCCGTGGTGTCTCTCTCAAGGGAAATACATATTGGTTTGCTGAAGAGATGTATTCAAAAAACCCCCAGCCAAGGAGATCATAGTTTCCTAATCTGTTTTGATTACAAGAGAGACGTTTGGGCCGCGTTTGCCTCTGCCCTTTGAGTGGTGTCCTGAAGATACTGTGACTCTATCTAATGTTAGAGATGAGCAGCTTGCTGTGTTATTTCAGCGTGAATATACATTACAGATGGAGATCTGGGTTACAACTAAGATTGGGCCCAACTCGGTGTCATGGAGCAGCAAGTTCTTCTTATCAGTGAATACAAAAGTACTCACCGCCGTTGATGATGAGTTTATGTTTTCGTATATGTCGTCACATTTCTTCATTGATGAGGTGAAGAAAGTCGCTGTGGTTTTTGATAGAGGCAAAGACTCGAGGATGATGCGCTACACAGCTTACATCATTGGACAGGACGGATCCTTTAAAGAAGTGGATCTTGGAGAATCTCTAGACAAATTTTGCGCACCATTTGTGTGCTCTTATGTTCCAAGTGCAATGCCACTTGAATAGTCCATGTTACAATACCTATAATCTTTTTTTTCTTTCTCTTTTGTCATCTTCTTTGAACATTCATTTGTCTCTCATCCTTCTTTCTGTTTTCCATATTTGACTTCGTTTTGCTGCCTTGGGTTAGCTTAATTTCCTCCTTGTTTATAGTACTGTAGGTAGACTCATTGCAAAAGCCTCTTTCATTTTTCCTGTTGGTGTTCTTGCAAAGTACGTATGCTTAGATTTTGATTTTCCCATTTTAACTTTTGTCCTTATCATTTTTAAAGAGTGCAAGTGGCTGGTAGGCTGATACGCAGAAGATTGAATGATTTCTTGGAGTTAAGTTTTGACCTTTGGTACTCTCTGTTCTTAATGCCCGTTGCTCAATGGTTTCTGTATAGGATCGTACAAAATGCTTCTTCGAACCACCATGAGTTGCTTGATTTTGATATTCAGCTACGGTTACTCTGTGAAGACATTTACATTTTGAAACTCCATTATGCAGATTGCAGAAAGAGTTTTTTTTTGTGTGCAGAAAAGGTTACCTTGGATGGTTAATTATTTATGAGACCCATTTACTTTTAGTGTTCCAATGGTGCACACACTCCTTTCCCTGCAACTAATCATTTAATGGTTACAGTCCCTTAAGTTGGAGGCTTCCTAAGCAAACCATACCAGAGTTACCTGCAATACTTGTATCTGACAGAAGCATGCATTTTCATCTTCTCAGTAAAATCTGCGTAGTGTATCTTGCTTTTTTTTTGGGTTGGATTTACACTTGTCTCGTAGTTTTCACAAATTTTGGTGATATTTCTGCAATATAAGTGGTGAGTAGCAGGGAGAAGCTTTAAATTTTGGGGATCATGCCGCTTGCACTGTGAGTCTTCTTTCAGCCCCTCTCAAAATCAACTCATTCATCTTGTATCCATAGCCACAGCGTTTTCTTTGTTCGTTCAACTTGGCTTAATTTTTGGCCAATAATAAAAATATCATAGTCATAAACTCAAGCTTTAAAGATTGTACAGATTCCGTGAAAGCGGTTAAACGAATGATTTACTTAAACCAATAATGCTCTATCAACAACGTTTTCTTTGGGTTACTTCGGCAAACCTTTGTCGCCAAAACCGAACATATTCTTTGTGGTTGTGTACCGGTTGAACCGGTTTTGTTTTTGCATTAACTTAACCCGACTAAATTCATATCCGGTTTATATTCTTAAATTGGTCCCTAATGCATTTAATCCTTGTAAATTATGAATTTAATGTCTTTTGTTAAATGTTATGCTGCATACATAACATAATTGCCAATGTATCAGAGTATCAGACATTCACGTCTTACTTTAATAGTTACAGAAATAAACTGATTTTTTTTTTTTGGCTCAACATCAACTTTCATTCACCAAATCAAAGTTACAACCAAATCAAAAGCACATTACATTCACCTCTCTAGACTTGGACCAAAACAAATGTATTGGTTGATCAAGTACAACCCTGGAACACTAGGCGGATCCAACGCTACCCAATCGAGAACCATTGCATTTTTTAACCACAATGAGATAGATAACACTCCACGACTCGGAGTGAAATCATCTCTTAAACCACCTAAATTGACATAAATGACACGAAAACAAATACTAACACAGAGGAGGCCTAAGCTAATACTGAAATCAGCTCAAAATCCAGCTATGAGATCCTCATGATCGACGTGAAGAACTTGTCTCAATAGCTTCAACACCCAAAGGCGCATTATCAGAAAAGTTTGGTCTCTCTGGTTTTCCCTTTTCCGATCTTAAACCTAAAACGGACAATACATCTGACTGACCCGACCAAGAGTCATAAAGAGTCATGAAGCTATAATAACTGGCGAAATAGATGGTTCTCCGAACTAACTATACAAAACCAGAATGCTAATCATCAAAATTAGAAATTGGAGCACATATTAGCATATCATCACCTCACAGTGCAAGTTCAAAGTGACGACATCACTTCCGTTCAGTTACGAGACATTCACCACTTGGCCAGACTGAAAAAAAAAACAAAAACGCCACCACCCTTGCTGTAGGACACCGCCATGGCTGATATGAGAGGTAAGATGTGAAGAAGAACCTAAACCCCACCACTGAAGCTTGTCGAAGAAAGCTTCATCCCTCACTGCTCTCCGAAGCCACAAAGCACCGGTTTCGCCAGTGACAACCGCCAGCGACATCCAACCGCCACAAACCACTAGTGACAAAACAGAAGACTAATTCGCCACAGATCCACCCGACATGCCCAAGATCCGACGCTGTCCGCCAAGGCCTGCATCAGAGCCTTCACCGACGACCTCCACCCAACGGATCTTCGCTTCACACACCGAGGAATCGCCGGATCCACCACCTTTGAGAAGCATCCAAACCGACGGCGACACTATAGCAAGAAGCGGGAGACTGAAAAGGAACTACAAGGAAAAGAAAAACTAATCGGGATGGAGCCCTCTCCGGCACCGGAAGGGCAACCGGAGAGGCGGATCAAAGTTGGTGGCGGCTCTCTTTCTCGCGGCAATTTTTTCAGAAATAAACTGATTAGAGTAACAAAATTAAAATTTTACACTTCAAAAAAAAAAAAAGTCAAATTATATGACATATCACTTTTTGACAACGAGTAATTGACCTCCATTCGTTTGACATAGAAAATAATGTTACATAGTCATTTGGATGATTTTTTTTTTTTGCATAAAAACTCTATACTTATAATGAAAGAAACAGAACGATTTTTTGTAAAAAAAATGGTATTAAGAAAGCATTTTAAGTTAAATTAAAATAACCTCTCATCTTGTTTGGATAATTTACGAACTAAATGATATCATGACCTTTCATCTTGTTTGGCCTATACATTTTCACCTTGATTAAGCATATACAATTCTAATCAACTGTCACGACCTTGCGATTGATCCAAGTTACATTTACATATCACTAACCACTTCAACTAAAATTATTATGGCTTTGTTCTTTTGTATTGCACTAGAGTGTATTTTTTCAAACATGAACCAAAACTTTATATACATGACCAACGATAAAGATAAATTTTGAGCATACATATATAGATAGGATTTTGATAAAATTGAATGCAAATATGGATGATGTGTTTGTAATTGTTCTGAAAATGCGCATTGTGATTTTGATGCTATGAAAAAGCATATTGTTCTAGTTTGCTTCCAAATTTCCATGTTAACACTAGGTTGTTCTTGTTATTTCTTGACCTTTTATTTTGGTTTGATATAAAATATATGTATAATGATCAAAATCCATGCTTAATGAAAATCTCATTCGTACCTATCTCTATAGTGGTTTGCATTATAGAAAAACAGACCAGCGCGCCTGGACAAAGGCGCAGGACGCGCTTTTACGTCGACCTCTCCAGATATAGGAAAAGGGTGCGCAACATGAAACGCATATACATCCATTACCTCAAGGCGCGTTAGAAATCTTTCGGTAGAGAAGTTTATGATGGAAGCGATTTCACCTACTAGATCTAAATCTTGAAGATTCCTGAAGTTAGCCATTGATTCCGGCGAAAGTAAACCCTAATTCTAATTCCGGCGAGAAAAACCCTAATTCGACGAGAAAAACCCAAATTTTTTTTTGTTCTTTTATCGTATTAGTGTTCTTGGAGTATAATAATATATAAAAAATTGGTATACTTTTTACAGTGTGAGTTTTTTCTAATGTCGGTGAGTCTTATTCGATTGCATTTATATATACAGTAAAACCTTTATAAATTAATAATGTTGGGACCAAGACATTTTATTAATTTATAGTGATATTAATTTATCTATAAATTAATAATTATTATTTTATAGTGTAAATTAATAATTATTAATTTATAGATAAATTTTTAATTGTTTAATTTTTTAAAAATTATGAATTGGAACAACTATAGCAAAATAAGATTAAACTTTCGGATGTTATAAATTTTATGGTTTAGGAATTGAACTTGTAATATTTAGAAAGCACTATTTACAATAAATTACAAATATTATAGACAAATTGACTTATACACATGAGACACATAAATTCAAATCTATGAATAATAATATCAATTCTCCTATTTTAATAATCTGTCAAATTATCGAATTGTAAATGATGCATATCTAAAAATTAAAACTTTAAAATTTAATTATTTGTATGACATGTTATAAAATATTTTAGAGATATCATTATAGTTTAAAAATACAACATTACAATTGTTCTATAGAAATGAGTTTTAGGAGAAACATACACTATCATATTAGTATATATATATATATATATATATATATATTTACATGATTATTAATTTATGATATTATTGGGACCATATTTTACATGGAGATTTCAATAAAATTATTATCTTATTATCTTATCGAATATTGTTAATTTTTATACTGTCCCAACTTGGAACCATCAAAATTTATTAATTTATAGTGTTTATTAATTTATAGAGGTTTTACTGTAACTAATTTGCGAAAGTAGTAGTCATATTCACTGTGGATCAGTTGGTAGAAGTAGTCGTTTCTTCGGTGGTAAGTGATGCACGGTTCAAGCCTAGTCTTTGCACATTTCTTTACCTTTTTCCCTTTTTTTCATTAATTATTCATGTCGAATTAAATTAACCAAAAATTTACTTGGGTTCGTTCAGTTTCTTATTTATTTACTTGATTTTATTATACGATTTAAAATCAATTCCGAATTAGACCATATCAAAGACACCATGTGAGTGCGCATCAGACATAGGAGAAGAACCAAGGAGCTAAAATATAAAAGTACCATTCCTTGACCAAAAACATGAATTAGAACCATCCAACTGAAGAAAGTCACTCGAGCATTATTTTTGGTGACAACATTACTTTCAAAGCGGGTGATGCTTCTCTAAGTTTCTCAGCAGATGTTGTTTGCTTTTGAGCATGTTGAAGCCTCTAAAAGTTCGGTTACCCTCACCCTTAAAGACCAGTTGCTATATATGGATACAAGATGAATGGTACACAACGACAAGAACAAAGAAAATGTTGTTGATAGATTTCAAGCCTAAAGGTAAATAAAAAGAGTGTTTTTTCTAAATTATTATTTTCCAAGATTGCTATAAACCCCTTGATATACATATATTATAAAAAGTTACACTAGCGTAATAAAAGTCTTGCTTCATGGAGCATTATTGGTTTAAGTAAATCATTCCTTTAACCGCTTTCACGGAATCAGTACAATCTTTAAAGCTCGAGTCTCTATGACTATGATATTTTTTTATTATTGGCCAAAAATTAAGCCAAGTTAAACGAACAAAGAAAACGCTGTGGCTATGGATACAAGATGAATGAGTTGATTTTGAAACAATTGAAAGGAAGTGCCTTTGTGGTTTTGCTATGCTTTAACCATCACTTCACCAGGCTAGTACCTTAGTTAGAAACCATACTCTCAGTCTCCTTCACGAACCCATCTCCGGTCCAATCTTTGTCGGATTTCAAGCCTCTCTTCTCGGCTTTTCTCTGCTCAACTGCTTCTTTTTGTCTCTTAACTAAGTCCGTGTGTGTTGTAAAGTACTGCAGCGAATGCCTAAGCTAACAACAAACAACATGACAAAAACTGCTCAGCAAGGGTAAAGAAGGATATAAAAGCCTATAAGAAAAGTTGTTCATACCCTCTGAAGTCTTCTATCGTAGAGAAGTTGTGCTGTCTCATGAAATCTTGAAGCTCGGCGCAAAGGGTTTTCACATGACCATAGCCGTGCATCATCACACCAGTGCATACCTTCCAACAAAAAGCAGTAAACTAAGCTTCTCACGGAATAAAGTTTAAAAACATAAAAAGTGAGGAGAGTGTTGAGTATAGCCACCTGTACAGTATTTGATCCGAGGAGAATGAATTCAGCCGCATCATAGCCAGTTTCAACACCTCCAATTCCCGAAAGCGAGTAATCATTCCCACTGAACTCAGATTTCATCATTTTGGCTATGCTCATAACTTTCGCAAGCGCAATTGGGCGAACGGCCTTATAAGAGTAGCCTCCTGGAGTTGAGTAACTGCAAAACACTAACTACATTAACATTTCTTGTTATGTATTACAAGAGTTGCTAAACTATTTTTACGTTTGTAAGAATGCTATATATAGCTAACCCTTCAACACATGGCTCAGGACGAAGCGTCTTCATATCAATTCCCATTACACTCATGATTGTATTGATAGCTGCAATTCCTTCACAACCTGACTTAAGAGATACCCTAGCAGGCTATTTAAAGATTACAAAAAAAAAAAAAATGGTTAAAGCATAGCAAAACAGAGTAGCAATAACGGTTTTGCAATAACTTAGATGTCACACACCTCTGTTATGTCAGTGATATTAGGAGTCATCTTAGCCCATACAGGAACTGTAGCTTTAGCATTAATCCATCCGCAAACCTCGTCGAGAAGTGCACAATCTTGTCCAACAGCAGCACCCATTCTGCGCTCTGGCATACCGTGAGGACACGAGAAGTTGATCTCTAAAGCATCCTACAAAAACAAGTATCCAGAACAGTCTCTTCAACATGTATTCTAATATTAGACAAGAGGAGAAACCTTAAGAATCTGTGTTTTTGGAGGGGGAAACTCACAACACCAGTTTGTTCAACACGGTCGATGAGCTCTTCCCAAGCAGTTTTGTTGTATTCCTCCATGACGGAAGCTATAAGGATCCGATCAGGGTACTCTTTTTTCAATTGCTTAAACTCTTTGAGCATGGTTTCGAGAGGTCGGTCACTAATGAGTTCTATGTTCTGCCATCCAATTACATCTGCTTTGGCTGATCCATTTGATCCGGTTCGTAGCCGGGCATATCGAGGTGTCACGTTGATAACTTTGGATGCATCTAGTGATACCTAAATCATCCAACCACAGATTCAAACCAAACTCAATCATCTTCATCATCATCATACACAAACACACCCAAATCCTCTGTTCTTGGTACTATGATTATCAGAATCAAGAACTCGAAAACTCAATATAGTCAACGCAGAACAGATTCAATCATCAACAAAAGTCAAATCTCAATTTTCTAAGGAAACCAGATTGAAGAGAAAGAGAGCTTACAGTTTTGGCGATGACGGCTCCCCAACCTTCATCAAAGGCTCGCTTCATGACGGTGTAGTTGGTACCCGGTGGACCAGACCCGATCACGAAAGGGTTGGGCATTTTCAAGCCATTAACAGTGACACTGAGATCAGGCTCCGATTCGGCGGCGGAAGAGATCTTTAGACCAACTCTAGTCGGAGGTAGGAAACTCCGGCGAGTTGAAGAATCGAAGTCAGCTGATAAGCTGGTTTTAGAGGCGAGACCAGAGAAACGGTTCAAGGCGAAACTCATGGAAGCCATGATTTACAGGTCAATCTGGGAATTCAAGAAGTTAATCAAACTTGAGACGTGAAAACTCAGGGATTATAAAGAGAGAGAGAGAAGATGACACGCAAGAGAGTGTTAGGAGGATTTGGAAATGTGTGAGTTGTTTGATCAAATCGAACAAGGTAAAGAAGAAGATAGGTAAGAGAAGAAGAGTGTCTTGTAATAATTGGTCGGTTCTTCAACTTCATGCCACGTGAAAATAATTGCAAGTTTGTAACGTAAGTTCCTAAATTAATTGATTAATGAACCACCCAAAATAATAATAGACCCATCTTCCGTAAGATTTAAAAAAGCCATTAATCTAGTTTTAATCATTCGTATTTAACAATTAAATTTTTATTCTCTATCTTATCTCTTGTTCAACGGTCAACGGAGTGGATAAAACTTAAGATTCTCTGTCTCTATCTCTATCAATTACCAACAAATTTTCTTAAAAAAAGATTACTCAATTTATACGCCGACTGAAAAGAATAAAAAAAAAGACGTGGAAATTGCAAACACGTAACGGAATCGACCGTGAGGCTAAGGTTGTTTCAAGAGGAATGAGTTATTTGGGCCCTAGTGGCCGTGGGGATAAAATAGCCCATGCGTCACAAAACAAAACAAAACAAAACGTTATAATAATAGTAATACGTGTAAGTGGGAATGGACACAACAGCAGTTGGTGGCTCTCATCGTTTCTCTTCCTTTGTTTAGTTTGACTGACTCTACAGTACTTTTCTCGTTTAGTTTGCGCAAAGTGAAACTTATAAGATTAGTAAAAAAATATATAAAAATTAAAAACCTAGTGGATGTGGAAAATATGATTTAAGCTTTGACTATATTAAGTCACCTTATAATTTCTAAGAAGTTCTTGATTGCACAAAAATACGAATACAAATGTGGTTTAGAGTTATATGACTTGAAATATTTTTTCTTTCGAACTTTCTAGTGCAGGTTTTTAGATATTAATATTATTGTGTTCAAAAACTTTGAATTATACACTACAAAAAGAATTATTATTCGATTTTTATAATATCGTTATTGTACAAGGAAGGACACACAATGACCACGACCTCATCATATAATTTCCATGGTCACAAAAATATGTAAGCGAATAATATATTTTCTTGAGAATTATTTTCATTTTATGATATAAATAATCGAACCCGTCTCTCATTATTTTTGTCAAAGAACTAAACCAACCAAACCAAAGTCTGTTTACCAGTAATATCAATCGATCGCCATTTTTTAATACTTTTCTCTCTCTCTCTCTCTCTCTCTCTCTCTCTCTCAAAGCTCTTCGTCTTATCTCCGACCAAAACTTCGATTTTTCTTCTCTTTTCTACTCTCAGAGAGCAACCATGGATGCCGTGACGGCGAGTTTGGTTCGATCTCCCGTCTTACCACCTAGAACTTCCGACAACGGTTCTGGATCTATGTTCCTTACCGCCAGTGGCCCTGGGCTCACGCGTTCTGGTTCAAGACTTAGACTTCGTTCCAGGGTATGTCTCAAATCTCTTCTTCTTGATTCAATTAACCAAATATTCCGATCCGGTTGTGTTCAAATCTGATTTGTGAACCTGAAAGTACTAAAAAGTCAAGCTTTCCACTATTTAAGGATTTTTATGTTCTTGGTGTTTTTTTTAATTGTTGGTTTTATCAACTTGCAGCAAAACGCGTTGCAAAGCTTAACAACGACTGCTAAAACTCGGAGAAGTTTTGTGGTTAGAGCTTCTTCAGCGTCTAGTGATGCTTCCTCTGGTTCTTCCCCTAAACCGATCGCACCGCTTCAGCTGGAGTCGCCTGCTGGTCAGTTTCTGTCTCAGATTTTGTTGAGCCATCCTCATCTTGTGCCTGCAGCTGTTGAACAGCAGCTTGAGCAGCTTCAAACTGATCGGGACTCTGAGGGACAGAACAAAGATGCTTCCTCTGTACCTGGAACCGACATCGTTCTTTACAGGTTTGTTACAACAATCTATGAACACTATTATTGATTACCACACGCACCTGAAAAATTTGGAACTGATTTCTTGACAACTTCCATTGATCTTGATATTAAATCTTGCTTAAGGTTGTTAGTGAAAGAGATGATATTGTGTGCTTTTCTTTGTTTGTAGATATAAATACCATAACGAATTTGACTAGTCATGATATATACAAATGCGAGACCTAGTTCTAAGACACACAAAGCTTGGAATTTGAATACGAGTTTGATTATGGGAATTGTTTTCGGCTTGTAGGAGGATTGCAGAGTTGAAGGAAAATGAGAGAAGAAGGACGTTGGAAGAGATTTTGTACGCATTGGTGGTTCAAAAGTTCATGGAAGCTAACGTATCACTTGTACCATCAGTAAGCCCATCTTCTGATCCGTCTGGTCGTGTTGATACTTGGCCGACCAAAGTAGATAAACTTGAGCAGCTTCACTCTCCCGAGATGTACGAGATGATTCACAACCATCTAGCACTGATTCTTGGAAGCAGAATGGGTGATCTGGCCTCTGTCGCACAGATTAGCAAGCTCAGAGTTGGACAAGTTTATGCTGCTTCTGTCATGTATGGATACTTCTTGAAGAGGGTAGACCAAAGGTTTCAGCTTGAGAAAACCATGAAGATTCTTCCAGGTGGGTTGGATGATAGTAAAACAAGCGTTGATCAAACAGAGCGGCCTTCGGCTGTATCGTCTCACCCAGAGGTTGGTGCATTTGCTGGCGGAGTTAGCGCTAAGGGCTTTGGCAGCGAGATTAAACCATCCCGGTTAAGGTCATACGTGATGTCGTTTGATGCAGAGACGCTTCAGAGATACGCCACTATAAGATCAAGAGAAGCAGTTAGGATCATTGAGAAGCACACAGAGGCATTGTTTGGTAAGCCTGAGATCGTATTAACACCGGAAGGTACTGTGGATTCATCCAAGGACGAACAGATAAATATCAGCTTTGGTGGGATGAAGAGACTCGTCTTGGAGGCTGTGACCTTTGGATCGTTCCTCTGGGATGTAGAGAGCCATGTGGATGCAAGGTACCACTTTGTATTGAACTAAGAAATGGTCTGTATTCTGTAATGCAATAGACTAACTTATGTAACATAAAGAAGAAACCCATTAAGGGCATCATTACAGTTGTATCAAATCCGAGATAAAAGATCGTACATTTATATGATATTGTGATGGGATAAAGCTAGAGCTAAAATATGGTAGGGATGCTAAAACTAAGCAGGAAGCCTACCTAGCCTGCAATAGGACTTAATATATGATACAAAATTACAATGAAGCCAATTTTTTTAGGCATTTTTTTTTTACTTCAAACAGAGGAGTGAAGAAGTTGTTTAGAAGTAACCCATTTGTGCAAAACCTCACCAAAGACATCGTAGAAGACAATCTCTGCGTCTGAGTGAGTGAACCGAGCGGACATGAACCCTTGACCATCGTAATAGAATTTCAGAGCCTTGGGATTGTTGGTCACTGGGTCAATATCTCCTCTCCAAGCCTTGGATCCAGCACCGCTAGTAAGAAACTGAATAGGACTGTCTTCATCACTGATATGTTGAAGACAATGGTCGTGTCCGTTCATGTAGAGATCAACACCGTTCTCTTTAAGAAGAGGAAGAAGCTCTTCGTTGAGCTCTTTAGTGTCTCCGTGATGTCCAATGCTTCTCATTGCATGGTGACCGACAACAATCTTCCATCTCGCTTTAGAACTCTTCAAAGAAACTTCGAGGTCACGGAGGAGACCTTCGACATAAGAGTTGCGAGAAGGAACCGCGTGCCAATCGTATGTGTGACCATCTGCTTCAGTGTAGTACTCTTTCACAAAAGGAGTCGTGTCGACGAAGAACATCTCTACTAACTCTGCATCGACGACGAATGATCGGAGACAGATCCAACGGCTGTCGATTTCACGAAGAACAGAGCTCAGCTGAGCTTCTGCGTCACCTCTATAGTCATGGTTCCCCAAAACTGTATCATTTTCATTTGATGAGAAAAACTCAAACCAAAATTCAAATAACAAATTGAATCAAAAAGGTTTTGGGATTATGGAAAGGATCATTACCACTGTACCACTGTTTCTGGAGACTAGGAGCAGTGTAGATGTTAGAGAAAGACTGTTCGAAATTTGGATCGTGTTCACTGAACAAACCATTGTCGTAGAAGTTGTCTCCCGTAGAGACCACGAAATCTAAACCTATCTTCTCTCCAACCCTTCCCATCTGCGTAAATTAATTAATTGAATTGATTTAATTAAACACGTCACTGTACGAGGACAGAGAATAATACTATTAGAATATTCCATATATGTAATGATACGAATAATGTTGGGACTAAAACCTGATACGCAACGACAGACTGATTAAAGGAGCCACGGCGACCCCAATCTCCGATCACTAGAAAATTAACGGAACCGTCACTTTTGGCAGGCTCGATAAATCTCTGAGGCTCACCGTTCGACACCACGACGAGGGTGGCGCAGATATACAATATTAGCAAACTCAGACGAGAAGTCATGATTAATTGTTGTTCACGGCGGCTCACACAATTATATATATTGGGAAATTGGAAAAGTAACGCTTGAAGAAACGTACTTTGGTAGTTTTTTTGTGGATCTCTCTCTGTATATAGGAGAGAAAGAGAGAGAGAAGGGATTTGAGATGAGAAGAAGAGAGAAACGAGAGTGGTGAAGGAGATGATGATGAAGGAAGGAAGAGGAGGGAGAAGAAGATGCTTTTTAAACCGAAAAAATCTTAAAAGAGAACATAAAAAAAGGTGCGGTTAAAGATGCTGAAGGATATTCCCAACCAGTAGCCGCATCTTTTTTATTTTCTTTCGCTCTCGATTTCTGACATCCACCTCTCATTTTTTCTTTTTTTTTGGATCTCTCATAGACTCAGAGATTTTGGTTTTGTTTTGTGGTAAAATCTAAAATTCTTAAAAAATTATAAGTATAAAACCCTAAGTTTAGGTTTTGAATTCTTGGTAAAAAAAAATACAACAAAGTTGTGGTTTTAAAATTTCGGTAATAATAAAGTTGTGGATTTTTTTAGTAGAAGGGAAAATTTGAAAAGTGGCTTGGGGACTTTTTAAAAGGTTTTGATTATTCTAGAATCTAGATGATTAATTTAATTATTATCTATAAGAAGGATATTTGGGGAAACATTATTATGTGCTCAATCATGATTGGGTTTTGATTATTTTAATTCTAGTAGAACCCGGTTGTGTCACGAGATGGAATTGCTATTGGACCACATATACTTCACTTTCCGACAAGTTCTAACAGCGGACAACGCCGTTTTACACCTCTCATACGTTGACACGTCACGTAGCTTAACAGTTTAGTGTACACTGTACACTCTCCACTTCCATTGTAATAAACTAATATTACTAGTGTAATCTTTAGTTAAGACTTAAGATCGTTTAATATTTCCTTATTTTTTAGTTTAAAATACGTTAAAATAATCCGGGCCGTAAAAAATAATGCCCCAACCATAGAGGTAACCGTTGTTTTGGTGTAGTCAATACGAGAACGAGACTAGCTGCTTTCCCGTTGGTTCTGGAATCCTTTCATGTTTGGTTCGATAATGGGGTTTATTCCTTGTTTTGGGTGGTCTCCTCCATAGACTTTCAAACACATATTTCCTCCTAGTTCTAATGGGCATTTAACCGATCTGCTCCAGCTCTATAGACCGGTCTAGATATAGTGTTCCAGCCAGCTCAGTCTGAATTAAGCAAGACCAGCATGCAGTTATAGCCAAAACGAAAACCAAAGAGATTTAATAAGTTTGCTCAGACCCTCTTTATTCTCAAGTAAAGGGTGAGTCCCAGCTCAGCTTGGCTTTGGCAGGGCAGTCCCAAGTCAATCCACATACAATTGCAAATTTTACTCGAAGTACTGATCTAGGTTTCTTGCAACAACTTTAATCAGTAAAGGTGAATTCTGGACGTGAAATAAACAGAGCCTGTTGTTCCTCGGAAAGTAAACCAAAAGTTGCAAAAGGAATACACACAAAAAGGGTCTGCGCAAAGATATTCTCAAGATAAATCAATCCTGGTCTCATTCAGTTTTTTTTTGAACTACTCACAAGCCGTGGTGATACTATAACAGAAGAACCAGACTCTCAGACTTGGGGAGACTTCTACTCGTCTTTGCATCTCTTCTCTAATTCCTCCAAACGCTCAATATCTTTGTGGTACTTGCAGATGCGGAAGATGCACCTGTTAGTGAATATGAGAGAAATAGTCAAATACATACATAAGTGCCAAGTATGAAGTGTGGAGTGTGTTATAGTTGATAATATACCAGTAGAGAAGGATCCCAGCTGCACAGAGAACCACATTCCTCTGAGCCTTATAGATCTGAAACACAAGTACACCAGTAAGTAACCGCTGAGACATTTCGACGCTAGGATAACTTAAGCCCAAATTAAATGTAGCAGGTAACAGATAGAACCCCCCAAATTCAAGCGCAAACTGAAACGGCTAAGATAAAGTTGAAATCTCATCAACATATTCAGAAGAACAGGGCATGAAAAGAATATGGCACCACTAGATGTATTCTGACAAATCTTTCAAAGGAAAAGTTTGCTATAGACATGACCTTAGATTAATACTAAGCAGTGGCACTAACCCTGCGAGTCTCTGACCAAATATGCAATTGGTAGTGCTACTCAGAACTCATTTTTTGTTTCATTACTGAGACATTCTATACTTCATTCAACTAAATTAAAGCAACTAAACTCGATCATCGGATGATTCTACATTACTATACACTTAATTAAAGAAGACATATACATGAAGAACTTAAATAAGCTTCAATTCTAATACCAATAGTGAAGGCACGATCATAAGTTCAAATTTTCTATAGATGATGATGAACTTACAGATTTCTCGTAGCGATCACGTTCTGTAGTAGTGCAAACCTCAGATGAGCACATTAGCCTATGCTCATTCTTCCAGTATATATCTGACAAGAAACACAAACAATTCACATGAGTAATTGCCAAAACAAACCAAAACAATAAGATACCAAATCACTCCCAACTCGAAACCCTAATTGTAAAGAATGTATCGATCCTTTACAAGGAAAAAAAGGGAACAATCAGATGATCTACGAGAGAGAGAGGGCGATTACCGAGGAGCTGAAATCCAGAGAAGGCGACGACGGAGGCGGCGGGATTGAGTATGAGCGAGACAAGTGATACGATGCGTTTCTTCAGGAGCATTGGGTAAGGGAAAGTCAAGATGATGGCGATGGCTACCTCGGCGGCAACCACGTACGACAGAATCAGCCATTGCAATGCCATTTTCTTCTTCTTCTTCTTCTTCAAGGTCTCTCTTTCGCTCTTTGTTTTTTTTAAGATCCTCTTCTTCCGTGTGAAAATTGAAAGAATGATTATGATCTGTGATTCTTCGTGCGTCCGACACGTATATCTATCGACGCCGTGTCCGTGTGCCGGCCGGTCTTGACTTTGTTTTTTTTTGTTTCTCGACATTTTTAATTGATGGGCCTTTTATGGCCTAATAGTCACTGTGTTAGTGACTGACTTCATTGGCAGAGAGAGAGAGACCCACACATTAACTTCCGGTTCACTATGGTTTATACTGTTTGGTTCGATTTTTCCGGTATTTAATTATTTCTTGGGCATATCCTACACTTCCAATTTTTTTTCATGGCCGGCAAAAGTTTTTTGGGAAATTGGCAGAACTAACGCATCAAAAAACTATATTTCATTGAGTAACCATTCTAACTAAGAGAAGGTAATATTCTCTTTATTTTCTATATTATTTACTTTGTTATTTCTGTTACATGATCAACAGTTGCTTATCCTTTGTCTCTCTCTTGCAAGCCAAAGAAGGAGAAAGTTCTTTCTAGGTTGTAGAAAGATTCGCCAGCGATTGACGGAGAGAGATTCAGCGTGGACTGTGACTGGATCGGAGGGAACGACGGCTAGACGGCTAAGAGAGACTGGGAATCGATTCAGCAAATAAGGATTTCGATTTCTCTTTTTTTGATTCTCTCTCTGATCACAGAACATAAATTAAATATTTTATTTTATTTTTCGGGGTCATCTTCTCCGGCGAGAGAGAAAGAGCAATGGACTCTCCGTTATCAAAAACCGATGCGTCGAAGGAGAAATTTGTGGGTTCACCACGGCCATCAACAACGACTGCTGATTCAAATGCGATGAGAGGTTGTGGACTCGCTAATCTTACATGGGTTGGTGTTGATAAAGTGGAGCTTCGTCAGAAGCTTATGATACCTGAGTATTTCCGTCTAGCTATGCGTGACTGTATCAAACTGAAGGATTCAACCAGATTTATGTGTTCAGGCCTGTCCCTATTAATGGTTGTTTTCATTAACCCCAAATCTGGTGGTCATCATGGTCTTGTGCTTAAAGAGAAGCTTCAACTGTTGATGAGCGACATTTAGGTTCTGCTCTCACGACTCCAGATCATGTGTTATTCTTGTATCAACTTAATAGCTAATGTGTTAGATCTAGTGCTTTGTTTTGAATTTGGAAGGATGAGTTAAGTTCAAAGATTGAGTTTTTTTGGAAATTCTTGAGTTGATTGTTGTGGAAGTGATTTGGAGTTGTTGATATTGGAACTTCGTGATGATTCTTTATGGCTGTTGTGATGATTCTTTACAGGTGTTTTACCTTACGGAAGTGAAGCCTCATGAGTTTGTAAGATACGGGTTGGCGTGTTTGGAGATAGGGGCAGCGAAAGGAGATGAATGTGCTAAATAATGCAGAGCAAGGTTGAAGATTATGGTGAGTACACACAACAATATATTTTTAATCTCATGGTCTTTACGTTTTTAGCAATTAGAAATGTTGACAATGGAATTGGTTCGTTAGAAATGTTGACAAGGCCCTGTTTCAAATAAGGTTGTATGATTTTCGAGTAATGAGACTGAGGTCCATCGGCGAGGCTTTCGATTGTGGCTGCTTCAAGCAGGTTGTCGATCCCACATTTGGTTTACCATTCTATTCCATTTTTTAAATTTACGGTTTAACATTCTATTCCATTTTCTGGTCTTGCAAACAATNGAAGCTTATGATACCTGAGTATTTCCGTCTAGCTATGCGTGACTGTATCAAACTGAAGGATTCAACCAGATTTATGTGTTCAGGCCTGTCCCTATTAATGGTTGTTTTCATTAACCCCAAATCTGGTGGTCATCATGGTCTTGTGCTTAAAGAGAAGCTTCAACTGTTGATGAGCGACATTTAGGTTCTGCTCTCACGACTCCAGATCATGTGTTATTCTTGTATCAACTTAATAGCTAATGTGTTAGATCTAGTGCTTTGTTTTGAATTTGGAAGGATGAGTTAAGTTCAAAGATTGAGTTTTTTTGGAAATTCTTGAGTTGATTGTTGTGGAAGTGATTTGGAGTTGTTGATATTGGAACTTCGTGATGATTCTTTATGGCTGTTGTGATGATTCTTTACAGGTGTTTTACCTTACGGAAGTGAAGCCTCATGAGTTTGTAAGATACGGGTTGGCGTGTTTGGAGATAGGGGCAGCGAAAGGAGATGAATGTGCTAAATAATGCAGAGCAAGGTTGAAGATTATGGTGAGTACACACAACAATATATTTTTAATCTCATGGTCTTTACGTTTTTAGCAATTAGAAATGTTGACAATGGAATTGGTTCGTTAGAAATGTTGACAAGGCCCTGTTTCAAATAAGGTTGTATGATTTTCGAGTAATGAGACTGAGGTCCATCGACGAGGCTTTCGATTGTGGCTGCTTCAAGCAGGCTGTCGATCCCACATTTGGTTTACCATTCTATTCCATTTTCTAAATTTACGGTTTAACATTCTATTCCATTTTCTGGTCTTGCAAACAATTATTCTATATCATGTTCCTTGGAATGCTATTACCCAGTTTGAGTTTTGAAGGTAGTATCCTGTAGGGTTTAGTGAACCTTCTTTTTATGTGTTAAATTCAAAATTGTTCTAATATATGTGTAATTCTTCAAACTTCCGAGTCATGCCATTTACATCTATAAAATTATTAATGTTTGTATCTATATACATAACTTTTAAATTTTAAAAATAAAAGTGCAAATTTATTTTTATTCTTATTGTCCTCTGCAATGCAATTTCAGACTTAGATATGAGTTTTATACTATATCGCAGATATTTCTGTTCCATACACACATAATATCTTAATTACTAAAAATTACGTATACACACCTACAAAACTAGACCGACACGTCATCTGTACCCATTGCCACCACAACAGCGCGTGTATGTCGTCCGGGCGTAGTTTGGTAAATTCATATTGTCCTTTGGTCAGTTACTTAATTTTCCCAATTAACCTGCTATATTCTTCATTTTTATTTTGATTTTGGCTACCTACCTAATTCACCCAAGTTTTTTTATATATATATATATATATATATATCATGAATGCTCTTAAATTTAATTTTGTTTGACTTAATTAAAGGTTATCTTATCTTATTAATGAAAGAAATCTGGAAGTAATAAAATAGGAAGGATAATGTTCCATTAGATTTTGACAAATGTTCAAATAGATTTCCAAATCTTCATACCTACATTGGCTACATAAAATTATCAAAAAATATACATTTAGATAAGCTTACTTGTAGAAGTTAAGTTTAGATTATAAAGTTGAAAAATGTTATGACAGTTTTTATTTTTTGGGTCAACATGTTACGTTAATTAAGGCAATTTAAAATATAGAATCATAAGAACAAAGTAGAAACGAGAAAAACTAGTGTAAAATATGCAGGATAGTCATTCTTAGGATAGGTTTTAAAATACCAAAATATATATTTTTTTTATTTTTTTTTCACGAATGAATGGACATGGAAAGTTAGTTTTCTATGTATCTTCTTCTTTTTCTCGTTCACGGTTCAGATCAACAAGTCTTCTTACACGCTTTCTCAAAAGCAAGATATTATCCAACTGGTAACTGTTTTACAGCTGTATCTGGTAACCATCCTTCGTTTATATGGAAATCTTTGCTCGAGGGTCGAGATATGATACAACAGGGTATGCGTTTTTTGATTGGAGATGGCGCCAGTACTAATGTCTGGGTTGATCTCTGGCTACTAACCAATCCACCAAGACCTCCACGAAGTATAGAAGGGATATATATGAACTATTTACAAGTTAAAGATCTTATCATGGCAGAACGGCGAACCTGGAACATGGAACTCATACGAAGCATTATCATTGCTGAAGATGTGTCACTAATCCAAAAAATTCACTTAAGCCCATTACCTACTCTAGATCTTCTTGGCTGACACTACAATGATTCAGGTCTATATATAGTAAAATCTGGTTACTGGTTGGCAACACATATGCATGAAGCTGAGGCAGTACATCCACCTCCATGACTCCAAAGTTTCAAGACGGCTGTATGGAAAATGGATATAGCTCCCAAACTACGACACTTTTTATGGCAAATGCTTTCAAGGGCACTACCAACAGGTACAGAGTTAAGGCACAGAAGAATAATTACAGATCCTCAATGTATACGCTGCTGTCAAGAAGAAGAGTCAACATATCACTTATTTTTTAACTGCCACTACGTCCAATCGATATGGAGAGGAAGTCAAAATCTTAACAGCAACATTACTAGTTTGTCAACTAGCTTTGAGGACAAGTTCCAAGGTATAGTGGATTGCTACAACAACCAGAATCTTACTACGCTTGAACGACAACTACCTATATTGACTTTATGGAGAATATGGAAGAGTAGGAATCTGTTGGTTTACCAACAAAAAGGAAGTACTTGGCACCAAGATCTTTCTAAAGCGGTCAATGAAGCAAAAGAATGGGTTAACTGCTGGTCTGAAGATACATGAACTGATCAGAACCATCGACAACAACAATCACAACATTCCCAATGGACAAGACCACAAGGGAACTTTGTTAAGTGTAATTATGATAGCCGGTTCCGACAGCATACTACACCACAAGCAGGATGGATAATTAGAGACTCTGACGGTTTTTATACAACAGCTGGACATAACAAAGACATGATATGTGATAATGTTTTGGAGGCAAAACTTCAAGCCCTGCTCATTGCAATGCAACAATCTTGGATACGCGGCTTTGAGAGAGTAACCTTCGAAGGAGATAATGCAACAGTCACAAAACTAGTCACTGGAGAACAACACAACTTTCGTGTACACAATTGGGTTCGTGAGATCAATTATTGGAAACAAAATTTCAAGGAACTTAGATTTGCTTGGACACGAAGACACAACAACAAAGTTGCAGATCGTTTGGCTAAAGAACCTTTACCGAACAATATCTCTTTTAACATCTATTTTTACATTCCTGGTTTTCTTGTAAATGTCCTAAATAAGGACCACTCCTTCAGGCAATAAAAGCTTATCAAATGTTAAAAAAAAAAAAAAATAGTTTTGGATAAGACCTGATTATAAATTCATAAAGAAAAAGTAATTTCATTATAAAATATAGAAAAAAAAACCATGGAAATAGAGGCAAATGAAAAATCACATCGAAACTAAAGCAAATCAAGACATTCAACGAATCATAAAGTTGACTTCAAACTTTGTAACAAAAAGAAAGGTTTTAGAAATAACATAAAACTTAATAGGATTAATCTAATACAAATTCTAAGCAAATCCATATTTTTTTTCTTGGTAAATAGAAAAAAATTACACATTTTATAATTTATATCATCCGATTCCAATACAACACAAACACGAAGCGAGACGGCTAAGCGCGAGTACTGGGACCAAGGCGCGCGCGTGGCTCACGACAACGTATCCGTGTCACGTGTTCAGCACACAGTGAACCATTTAGAGTCTAATTAGGTAATTTAAATCTATTCTAACAAATAATATTACAAAATTTCGTCATAATCTATATCTTATCCACTTTTTAATTGGGCCTGACCCATATTAATTTCTATTCATTTAGTATAATTTTAACTTTGGGTTTTCTCGTACGGAACAAACTCCCCCATTTGCGTCTCTCTTCTTCTTTGCTTTCTTCTTTACTTTCTCTCTCACGCGTTGCTGTTGTTGTTGTTGTTGTTCACTCTTTCTCTCTCATTTCTCCGGATTGCCTTAAACCTTCTTCTACAATACTCCCCTCTTACATGCGAGCTTCTCCGATTCTCTGTTTCTGATCGCTTCATACCTTCGCAATTATGGTTTTCGCGGCCAAGAAATTCATCAACAACCCCAACGGTTCGTGCTCTTCTTTCTTCGTTCTTCTTTTTGTGTTTCCTTGCCGTTTATCTTTTCGTCGCATCCTCTGCTCTGTTCGGTGTCGTTGTTTCTTTCTCCGCCGTAGATTTAGGTCGAATGAGAATTATGAACTGTTGACCTATGTTTATCTTTCCCGATTGTTGTGTTACTATTTGCGATTTCTTAATTGTATTGCCTGTTTCTTGCTCATAAAATTCGCCTTGGTCGATTTTACCACATTTACCCCCCTGATTTTGTTTCGCGATCTTTGAAATGCTACTCCGTCACCGCTGAGTTCGTTGCATGGTCAGCACGCTGTCTTGATTTCCATGGTTTAGGGTATAGAACTAGCGGTTTTGGGACTTTTGCTTTAAGAGAATATAATAAAGAACCTTTTTGCAGATGTTGTAACTGAGTTCATTGAGGGTCTCGTTGAAACTTATCATGGACTTCAGTATTTGGATGGTTTCCCTGAGGTTAAGGTGGTTATACGAGCTGATGTCTCGGCTGAAAAGTACGACAAGGTTGCCGTTATATCAGGTGGGAGTTTTGTGACTAGAGATATTATGTGGTTTGGTTTTTAGGATTTTGAAAGTCTCTTAAGCAATGCTACTTTTTTATGCAGGTGGAGGCAGTGGGCATGAGCCTGCACATGCTGGTTACGTTGGAGAAGGTATGCTCACAGCGGCTATCTGCGGAGATGTCTTTGCCTCCCCACCAGTTGATTCCATCCTTGCTGTGAGTATTCCAGATGCGGTTTTCTATCATTTTTTTCTTCTGTTTATTTCGATTGAATGATAATTTTTTGCCCAATTCCAGGGAATTCGAGCTGTAACTGGTACTGAGGGATGTCTACTGATTGTCAAGGTAGTTAGAGTGGGAAAGAGAGCCACATTCATACAGTCCTGTTGTTGCGAGGAACTATAGAGTCTTTTCTTTGTGTTTGTGATTAATCAAGTTTCCCCATCAACTCTCTTGGCAGAATTATACTGGTGATCGCTTGAACTTTGGTTTGGCTGCTGAGCAAGCAAAATCTGAAGGTTACAAAGTTGAGGTAATACATGCTCGTTATTACCTTTTCATACTTGAGAGCTTTTGCCAGACAGAATGACATGATCTGTTTTGTAGACGGTAATTGTTGGAGAGGATTGTGCATTACCCCCTCCACGTGGTATCGCTGGACGCAGAGGGTTAGCAGGAACAGTTCTTGTCCATAAGGTTTCTCTTTCCCTTTCCGTCCTTTTTCTTTATCACACTCTAAACCAGTTTGTTTAGTATGCCTTTACTGCTCGTCGATATTGTTTTTGTTCAAATTGTGATGTATGGACCTTGGGCTGCTATATATTGATTTGTTTGTTTTGTTTTCTCGAGCTTAGAATCAAAACTAAGTTCTGAATATAAAGCTTTAAGCATCAGTTTATTTTATTTGCTTCTGCTAAGGACAGGTTGCGGGTGCAGCAGCAGAGGCTGGTCTTTCTCTAGAAAAAGTTGCGGCTGAGGCAAAATGTGCGTCAGAGATGGTTGGTACCATGGGTGTTGCATTATCCGTCTGTACGCTTCCTGGACAGGTTACATCAGATCGTCTTGGCGAAGAAAAGATGGAACTCGGGCTTGGAATTGTATGTTACTTTCTTGTATTTTCGAGTTTGCACACAAATTCACTTTCTTCAGTGTTTTGGTTCATACGTTGACATCTCAATTCAATCTGTCTCTCAGCATGGAGAACCTGGTGCTGCTGTGGTTGACGTTCAACCTGTGGATGTGGTGGTTTCCCATGTTCTTCAGCAGATACTTAATCCTGTATGTGCTTAATTTGTGCCATCGTTATGTTATTTCTTGTTTCCATAGTCAAAGAGATCTGATTACTTTCATTTCTGCAGGAGACCAATTATGTTCCAATTACTCGTGGTAATAGAGTGGTTCTCATGGTTAATGGGTAAGCCTATAGCGATGTATTTTCTATATAGATTGGTATCTGTCTAATACTCCATTATATTAGCCGGACCAAATGCTGCTGCTGTGATATCAAATTTGTAGAACTAGATGGTGATATCTGTGTTTATGGTTGGTAGCGGAGAACTTAGTTACTCCTTCTCAATTTTGCAGTTTGGGAGGCACCCCTTTAATGGAACTTATGATTGCTGCTGGAAAAGCAGTCCCTAAACTGCAGTTGGAATTTGGACTTGCCGTTGATAGGGTGTATACAGGCTTTTTTATGACTTCTCTTGATATGGCAGGTGAGGTTCTGTAGATTTTTTCATTTTGTCAAGTGGTACATACTCCTGTTGTTTCTCTGACGATGCTTCCTTCCCCAGGATTCTCGATTTCAATCATGAAGGCTGACCAGTCGATTTTAGACCGATTAGATGCTCCAACCAAGGCTCCAAATTGGCCTGTAGGCACTGATGGTCCGTGAGATTTAAGCTGTATCCTATTTCCATGATTTATTGCCTTGGAGTATAGTCTTAGATACAAAGATTTTGTGCTACATTGCAGGCAACCGGCCACCAGCGAAGACTCATGTTCCTGTTCCTCCTTCTCGATCAATAGCCGAGGTATGCATTACAATTTATAAGTTCGTATCTTATTTAGAGGTTTCAAGGGTTGGTGACAAATGTTTTTTGGTAAATTTCATGAAAATTTGTCAATACCAGTCTCATAACCGACCTCAAGAGCTGAGTAAAGAAGGTCGAATCCTTGAGGCAGCCATTCAAGCAGCAGCAACTGTGATCATCAGTCTAAAGGATAGTCTGAATGAATGGGATGCAAAAGTAGGCGATGGTGATTGTGGGTCGACAGTAAGTTTTGTTTCTAGATGTTGCCATGCATACTTTATAATTTGTTCATTTAATATTATCTTACATTTGCCTGCATCAATTGTGTAGATGTACAGGGGAGCAACAGCTATTCTGGAGGACATGAAAAAGTAGTGAGTCTATTTGTTACTTTTACTCCCGCATAGCCACTCTATATGTTGAGTTCTTCACAGGGATTGTTGACCAAAATTTGAACCATGTCTCTTTTTGTTTCTAGTTATCCACTGAATGATGCTGCAGAAACAGTGAATGAGATTGGTTCATCAATCAAAAGAGCCATGGGGGGCACAAGCGGAATAATGTAACTCTTGAAATTATTTCACATTGTCATTGTTGTAGTAAAGTAAAGTGACATTATGGTTTTTTTGTGAAACAGTTACCATCTCCTCTGCAAGGCTGCATACGCGGAGCTAAAAGCTAACGCTCATTCAGAAGTCACAGCCAAACACTGTGAGATCATGCTTGCTTATATGTGGTTAGTTAATATTTTGTAAGGCACATGCTTGTTTTGATAGTTAGCATTATTTTGAATCAGGGTGTGAAGCACTCAAGTCATCAATTACTTCAGTCAGCAAATATGGTGGAGCAACTGCAGGCTACCGAACAATGCTAGATGCTCTCATCCCGGCTTCACAAGTTCTTGAGGAGGTGACAAAAAGCGGCTTAATTTCTTTTGATACTGAAGATTTGGATATTGCAACTTGCAAGTAGTAACATGTTTTTGTTTTGTTTTTATAAGAACAGAAGCTGAGCGCAGGAGAGGATCCAATATCGGCTTTCATCCTGTCTGCTGAAGCAGCAACTGCAGGAGCGGAATCAACCATACAGATGCAAGCACAGGTGAGTTTAGCTTACCATTTCGGTCTGCTTTTGTTATGTTAAATGGTTTTCATATTGAGATGACGGATGAGACTGTGTAACACAGGCTGGGAGATCAAGCTATGTATCTGCAGAGATTATTGCAACGGTTCCAGATCCAGGTGCAATGGCTGCAGCAGGATGGTACTGTGCCGCAGCAAGAGCCGTGAAGGAGCAGTATCAGAGCTCATCATGATCCCCCTCCCTGAAGTTTCTTCCTTTATTCCCCGGATATATGAATTGGGATTTTGGTGAGAGAGGCTTTATGAGCACTATTGGCTCTCGTGTATGTACCGTTTAAGATTTCTGACTCTGAGGGCGCTCTCCGTTTATGCAATTTTTTTTTGGTGGTGCATAATACTGTGAGAGTTTTGACTTCCCGAGAGAACGAGACTATATTGTTTGGTATTGAATTCTTAAATGACTATGAGAAAGAAAAATGTTTCTTGTCTACTCCATATGATTAGCATCTTACTAGATTCTCAAATATCTCAATAAATATATATATATATCAACATAGGAAATAAACATGAATCTATATTGATATAGTTATATCTTTGTACGTAGATCCCTTATTGCTCTCTCTCTCAACAAGTATATAAGCTGCTGTAATCGTCCCTCATAAATAAATACAGCAGAAGCATTCTGATCCATACACAACTATACAACATAAGGTATTCACAAGATCAACTCTATATTTCAGATGGTATTATAGTGTAATCCTGATCTGTAATATTGGGAAGAAGATATCGACCACCCACCAATCAGGAAAAATAATATGTGGATCTGTTTATGGTTCTGAATCTTCTTCTTCTGATGTTGTTCTCTGTTTAATGGTTTGAGGAAATTATTATTATTTTTAATATAATCACAAATAATGTACCGAAGCACAATTCAAGGGGAAGAGAGGGTCTCAAGGGGGACAAAAAGAAAGGGAGTTAGTTATATGAACGTCTTATTAGTTTACAGAGAGTTTTGCTTTCTTACGTTCTTCTTTATATTTTGTCCAATTGCTTCTGACATTTATTTTCCTCTTCTGATCTCAACGTTTCAGCATAACTCAAACACAATGGTACTCGCAACCAACTCTGACTCCGAAGAGCATTTGCATTCCACTTTTGCTTCCAGATATGTCCGTGCTGTTGTTCCCAGGTTCCTCTCTCTCTCTGCATCTTTCTGGATTCTTTCCTCACTTTAGTTGCTTTTTTTCTTTCTTTCTATGTTACAATGTTAATAGTTGTATTTGCTTGCATATATATTCTATTGAAACAGGTTTAAGATGCCGGACAATTCCATGCCCAAAGACGCTGCTTATCAAGTGATCAATGATGAGTTGATGCTTGATGGAAACCCCAGGCTTAACCTAGCTTCCTTTGTCACCACTTGGATGGAACCTGAGTGTGATAACCTCATAATGGATTCTGTGAATAAGAACTATGTTGACATGGATGAATATCCTGTCACTACAGAGCTTCAGGTTCTTCTCTCTTCCCATCTGCTTTCTATTTCTAAATATAGTCAAGACTGTTTTCCAATTGTAATACATCTTTATTTGGCTTCTATTCTCTCGTCTTCAGAACCGGTGTGTAAATATGATAGCTAACTTGTTCCATGCTCCCGTTGGAGAAGGCGAGGCTGCGATTGGGTGTGGCACTGTTGGTTCATCGGAAGCTATCATGCTAGCCGGTTTAGCTTTCAAAAGGAAGTGGCAACAGAGGAGAAGAGCTCAGGGTTTACCGACTGATAAGCCTAACATTGTAACTGGAGCCAATGTTCAGGTCTCAATAAACTTATCCCCATCCTTACAACATCACATTTTCTTTGGATATTGATACGTTTCTCTTAAAATATATTCAAACTTGTGTGTATGATTTTTCATCCGAGGGCAGGTCTGCTGGGAGAAATTTGCAAGGTACTTTGAGGTAGAGCTCAAAGAGGTGAAACTAAGGGAAGACTATTACGTGATGGACCCGGCTAAAGCTGTAGAGATGGTGGATGAGAATACAATCTGCGTTGCAGCAATTCTAGGATCCACACTTACAGGAGAGTTTGAGGATGTGAAGCTATTGAACGATCTCTTAGCTGATAAAAACGCAGAGACGGGTTGGGAAACTCCTATTCACGTTGATGCAGCCAGTGGAGGATTTATTGCTCCTTTCCTCTACCCTGATCTTGAATGGGACTTTAGGCTTCCATGGGTTAAGAGCATCAATGTCAGTGGTCATAAGTATGGACTTGTGTATGCAGGAGTTGGTTGGATTGTCTGGAAAACAAAAGATGATTTGCCAGAAGACCTTGTCTTTCACATCAACTACTTAGGAGCTGACCAACCCACTTTCACTCTTAACTTCTCAAAAGGTATGTAATTACTTGCTTGACCAATCTATTCATCATCACATTTAGTCTAAAGCAAAACTCTATTTTTTTTGGTAGGGTCGAGTCAAATCATTGCTCAGTACTATCAGTTTATCCGACTAGGCTTTGAGGTACTTGTCCCTTACATATCTTACATAACAGTTTCATACTTTCATCTTATTAGTGTCTAGATGACATCTCATTTTATCTAATGATCCTTCTTGGAAATTAAATTAGGGATACAAGAACATAATGGAAAACTGCATGGACAACGCGAGGAGGCTGAGAGAAGGAATAGAGATGACAGGAAAGTTCCACATTCTGTCTAAAGATATCGGAGTGCCACTAGTGGCATTCTCTCTAAAAGACAGTAGCAAACACACGGTGTTTGAGATCGCAGAGTCTCTGAGAAAATTCGGGTGGATCGTACCGGCTTACACCATGCCTGCAGATGCGCAACACATTGCTGTGCTAAGAGTTGTGATCAGGGAAGACTTTAGCAGAGGCCTTGCAGATAGACTCATCACTCATATCATTCAAGTACTGAAAGAGATTGAAGGGCTTCCTAGCCGAATCGCGCATATAGCTGCCGCAGCAGCGGTTAGTGGTGATGATGAAGTTGAAGTGAAGACTACAAAGATGTCGTTGCAGGATATCACTAAGTATTGGAAACGCCTTGTGGAGCACAAGAGAAATATTGTTTGTTAAAAGGGTAAGTCTTGTTCTTGGCAATAAGGTTTCTAATTTAGACCATTTGGTGGGAACTATTTTGTTTTTGTTTTTTCCTTTTCTTGGAATCATTTATATTGATGGTACCATATAAACAGAAAGAATGACTTTTCATTAATCTCTGAGTCTTGATCATAATACTACTGTACTTGTCGTAGTTGTAGTTTTGTTCTCTGGTTAATTGAAACCTATCCAGCCAAACCATATATTAAAAAGTCAATTCCTTGGTAGTGTGGACCGTGTGATACCGAAATTTTTTAGCTGCAAAAGCAATAGCAATCCCCCACCCACACACACGCGCACATTGCATATACAAATATCACCGGCTACACACTCAAATACTATATAACCATTTGGCAAAAATCAAAATTGAAGAAGGGACTATTTTTTATAAGCTACCAGTGAAGCAAAATGCTGAGACCAAATTGATCAATAGTCGACTACATAATATTTCGCTCTGTATGTATACCTAGATTGTCACATTCACATATAAAATGCAATCCAGTTGGATAAAGATTGAAACGATTTAACATTATTTAGATTCTATCCAAGTTTATATATAACTTTAACGGAAGCAAAAGAAAACAGAAAACATTGATGATAGTATGATGCAGCATACATATATAGGGCTCAGTAGAAAGGATTGAAACTAATTCGAGCCCATTAAGTCTTACTATAGGCCCAATAACTAACGAGCCTTCGCAAAAATTATATAGCGGCGAGGCGCAAAATAATTACCAAAATCGGAATTTTTCTTTTCCCGGTGGATGAAGATGTCGAATACACCAGAGGACGGCGACGGAGCTCCGGTAACTACAGGCGGATTGTTCCCGGTCTTCCCTACTTCTACGAACTCCGTATCAGTTATCTCCACTAATACTCAATGGCTTCGCAACGCCAGCTTCACGACGGATCTCTCCGTCATCAACGCCGCCGCGGCTTCGACGGCTCCTTACTTATCCGAGGTCGAAGAAGATGAAGAAGGAGATGCCGATGAGAATATTGGTGAAACCAATCAGCCTAAGGTTTACAATTTGGTTGAAGAAGAAGCGTCCTGGGAGTCTGATGACGACGATGTAAAGAGGAAGGGGAAGAAAAAGAGGAAGAAGCGGAAGATTGGTACTGCGTCGGATGAATCTCGTTCTAAGAAATCATCAGTTAGGGACTCTGATGAATACTATTCGAAACCTGCCAAGGATTATTACTTAGACACTCGTCCTGATCCAGATAATTTGGCTTATGGTTCTATTTACAGGTACTTTGCTTATCTAGTTATGGCTAGTTTGATTTCGTTTTCTGCGCAATGTGTTTTGAGAGTATGGGGGATATTGAAAAGAATCTGCTTGTGTTTTTTGTTTACAATGCAGGATGAATGTTCCTCGTTATAAACTTGACAGTTCTCAGAGAGTTTCTGGGGAAGGTTCTCTGAGGAATTATTTGCGGAATCGGCGTAGCTCTATGCTTGACACAGAGATTGATATTGATTCTTTGGAGGGGAGAGGAAAGTCTGATAACCGATATTGGTATGCAAAAAATGCTGCCATGGAACGTAACAAGAATTTCAAGCGTATTCGTTTATCTGCTTCAAAAGAAGCTGTGGATTCTTCCTTTGATGATTTCATTCCACTGGTGGAAGATGAGGCTGTTCAAGAAAGTGACGAGGAAGATGTTTTACCAAAGGACTCAATGATGGGAGCATCGTGGGAGGATGAAGTGCTTAATAAAACGCGAGAGTTTAACAGAATGACGAGGGAGCGTCCCCATGATGAGAAAGCGTGGCTAGCATTTGCTGATTTTCAAGACAAGGTTTCGAGCATGCAATCTCAGAAAGGAGTTCGCCTACAGATGTTAGAGAAGAAGATTAGTATACTTGAGAAGGCTTTTGAACTTAACCCAGATTGTGAAGAATTGTTGATTGCGCTTCTCAAGGCATACCGAATCAGAGACAACGCAGATGTGTTAATCAGTAGGTGGGAAAAGGCACTTATGCAGAATTCCGCTAGCTACAAGTTATGGAGGGAGTTTCTATGTGTTGTTCAAGGGGAGTTTTCCAGATTCAAAGTATCGGAATTGAGGAAAATGTATTCTTATGCGATCCAGGCTCTTTCTTCTGCTTGCAGCAAGCGACATAGGCAGGTTCTTATTTTATAGTGCTAACTGTTTAAGGGTTGATGAATCACTTCAATACTTATCTGTTTACTGTCACAAGTTATTTCGAGTCCATCTGTTTTATTTCCCTTTCTTAGTTTTTTTTTCTGGTGTTTCTCCACTATCTAAATCGTTGACATTATTGATAATCTTATTAGCAGCAGTTTGACATTATAAGGTCTGATTCTATTTATTGGATTGTGCAGGTGGATGCAACATCTGAACCATTGGATTCTGCTGCCATTCAGCAGGAACTCCTTCTAGTCGATATGCTAGTTAGCCTCTGCAGGTTTGAGTGGCAGGCTGGTTACCAGGAGTTGGCCACAGCGTTATTTCAAGCAGAAGTGGAATTTAGCGTCTTTTGTCCATCTTTGTTGCTTACTGAACAGAGTAAATTAAGACTGTTTGAGCACTTTTGGAGCAGTAATGGTGCTAGAGTTGGAGAAGAAGGAGCTTTTGGATGGTCATTGTGGCTGGAGAAAGAGGAGGAAAACAGGCATAAAATTTTGAAAGAAGAATCCTCTGATGACAATGAGGTAGGTGGTTGGACAGGTTGGACAGAACAGGTCTCAGGTAGAAATAAAGATAGTATTGCTTCAGCTAACACTGTAGAGGATGATGTTGTTCGGGAGGGTCTAGATGAGGAAATGGAAGACGAAAATAGCAAACCTGAAGATGATACTGAAGCTATGCTAAAATTATTGGGCATTGATGTCAATGCCGCGGCCAGTGATGAGGTTAAAGATACATCAACTTGGATTAAATGGTTTGAAGAAGAGGTTTCTCGAGATCTCATTCAATGGATGCCTACTCGGAAAGCTGGTATCTATCACTACCTATACCATCATTATCTCTGTATGGTTTTGTTCATCTTTTCTCTTGGAGCATATTAAAGGTCTAAATGTGTCTATTGGGTGAGCTTTTGTTTAAGTGGGACTAGTCGCTCAGCCTTTTCTGTAATTCCGGAGCCATTAGTAGATAAAGTTCAGTCTATGTAGATATGTTTGCTAGGATTGAATTGCAGTTTTATCTAAATAACATTAAACATACATGTTGTGGTTAACCTTGTATCATCCTTTTATAGGTGAATTCTCCAGAGTTGATGAAATGGGCGAGGGAGAAGATGAAGATCAACTCTCGAGTGTTGTACTATTTGAAGATATTAATGGATTTCTATTTTCCTTACGTTCAAACGAGGCCCGCTTATCTCTGGTATACCAGTTCATTGATTTCTTCGGTGCACATATGTCCCCATGGACTTCCAGCAACAGTTTGTCATGGAGTGAGAAAATAAGTAGCCTTGAAACATTGCCAGATTCTCTGCTCGAAAACTTGAGAAGTGTACAGGAATGTTTATCGAAATCAGAGAGTGTCAACAGTTTCAGCTTGGGATCTCTTTTAAGTGGCAGCTGTGACATATCTATGCGGACTGAGATGATGAAGTTTCTCCGCAATGCCATCTTGCTTTGTCTTAATGTTTTTCCGCGAAACCACATTCTGGAGGAAGCTGTGCTTGTTGCAGAAGAGCTGTTTGTAACAAATATGAAAACATGTGAGGTAGCAACTACTCCTTGCCAAGCTTTGGCCAAACGTCTCCTGAAAAGTGACCGGCAGGTAAGCTCCATTCCAATTTGTTGGTGTGGTCTGTTTTTTCTTTAATTCACCTGAACTGATTCCTTCTCTGTGAACAGGATCTACTACTTTGTGGAGTTTATGCACAGCGAGAAGCTGCTTCTGGAAATATGAAACATGCAAGACGAGTCTTCGACATGGCACTGGCTTCAATCTGTGGCCTCCCGAAGGTTAGTTTCAGATATTTCGGCTATGTTGTTAGCATATGATACAAAGTTTCATGTTTCCACCTATGTATCTTATTCAAAAAAACTTCAAGATTAGTTACCATGGTTCTGGGTTTATTGCTGATTCAAATTTTCACTTACTGGTCCCGAAACTGGTGCATAGGAGAATATCTCATGGACGGATCATAGTAGAGTTATTTGTTACAGGACAGTCTGGTCTAAGTAATGTATAGGGAAGCATGGCCTAGAGAATATAGCTAGAATAGGGTTTCTTATTTGACGTTACTTTTTGTGCACTTGTGCATAGAAACATCAGTCCAATTTCCGTGTTTGCTTTGGATTTTATTTGGCATTGCAGAAGCCATGCTAAGGTTATTTCACTTATGATTGCAGGAATTACAGTATAACGCTTCTTTGCTATGTTTATGGTATGCTGAATCGGAAATAGCCAATAGTAGCAGCAGAGATAGGGATACAGAATCATCATCTCGTGCTTTACACATTCTGTGCTACCTCGGAAGTGGTCTAGCTTATACTCCCTATACTTCCCAGTCTTCAAGCATGCAAATCCTTAGAGCACGCCAAGGGTTCAAAGAGAAGCTCAAGAAGATACAATCAGCATGGTCTCATGGTGTCACTGATGATCAATCAGCAGCGCTTGTTTGTTCGGTAGCTCTATTTGAGGAGTTAACAAATGACCTTCCTGGTGCTGTTGAGATCCTAGAACACATGTTCAGTTCTGTTCTTCCAGGTTATTTCCGTGATCAATATTCTTGGGTTATCTTACTGATTTCCATACTAGTTTACATGACTGTATCAGAAATAAATTCCACTTAAAAGCGTGTATCATGCATGCACTGTTTATCTGAATTTGGGCTTTGTGATTTTTCCAGGAAGAAAAAGTCAAAGTCATCAACTTGAGCTCTTGCTCAATTATTATGTGAGAATGCTTCAGAGACACCAGGACGATCTAACTTTGTCACAAATTTGGAAGCCCATATCAGAGGGACTGCAACTGTATCCTCTCAGTCCGGAGCTTTATCGAGCTTTGGTGGACATCTGTAATCACCGTATGACATCACATAGACTGAGAATGATGTTTGATGACTACTCCCGCAAGTAAGTTTTTTCACAAACTTGTTAAAAATAAACCCGCTATCTCACGAGAACTGCCTAATCTAGATATGGATGCCTAGCTTAAACGGTTAAAGATGGTAGTTACATGTTTACGGTCTTCCTCTTAGAACAAGGGTTATGTTTATTGAGTTTAATATGTTAAATTGTTAATCATGCAGAAGTCCATCTGTCGTTGTTTGGCTATTTGCACTTTCTTATGAGTTGAGTAAAGGAGGCGCCTCACACAGAATCCGTGGATTGTTTGAAAGGGCATTTACACAAGATACACTAAAAACCTCGGTCATTCTATGGCGTTGCTACATTGCATATGAGATCGACATTGCACACAATCCATCAGCAGCTAGAAGGATTTATTTCCGCGCTATAAATGCATGCCCATGGTAAGAGCATATAACCAATCTAAAGTTCTTTCTCCAGATTTCTCAGATTATCGAGAAATAATTCATAACATAATGGCATGGCAGGTCGAAAAAACTATGGCTGGATGGGGATAGGAAGTTGAGCTCAGTCCTTACGGTGAAAGAGATGTCAGATTTACAAGAAGTGATGCGGGACAAGGAACTAAACATTAGGACAGATATCTACGAGATTCTTCTTATGCAGGGATGAGATCATTGAGATGTATATATATAGTTATGCTCTGTTCTGGTTATTGAGAATTTACCAAAGTGTAGAAGAAGAAAATGAAATGATCGTATGTGCAACCCTTCACTTTTGCCTTTTTCCTTGTTCTGTTTAAAACCATCCAAAAGAACTCCGAGTAAAGGTCGCTTACTGATATTTCTGTCGGAAATCGTTTTGCAAATCATTCTACCATTTTTTGTCCTTGTATTTATACATACAATCACTCATAATCTTTTAAAAGACAAAAGCTAATTTGTGGTCTATCAGCTTTTTATGTTAAGTAATTATTGTGAGTTGAGAGATCTATCAGTCACAAAATTAAACAATGTAAAAGTACAAATAAGTAGGCTATAGGAAGACAAAAAAAAACTTGTTACAATACATTTAATTAGAGTGATATAGGACATTTCCCAGGCTCCAGAACAAACAGCGTAAAGAGAACGGAAAGAAGACCAAAGTAGATGAGGACTAGCCTAGCGAGACACACGTTCTTGAGCTTCTGGTTTAGACAAAATCTTCATTCTTGTTCAAGAGGCCTACAACATCGCAGAGGTTCAAGAATCAGTCATCCGTAGTCCCCCCTACAACAAAACACATTTGTCATAAATTATCTAAAAAGAAGTCACTTGATCACTTCTAGAGTTCTACGTAAAACCCATTTTTCAAATTTCATATTAATAGATATATTTGGACAAGGTCCAATGTGGAAGATGCATGTACATTTAAACGCAAAACATATGGTGATGTGTGGCAGGTTCAGTGGAGGATTTTCAAAGCTGTAAGGAAGGCTGAAGCTGAGCTCATGTATATGTGTATATAGTTTTGTTAAAGGACATGAAGTGTATATAGATATATATTTTCTTTTCTGGTTATTGAGAGTTTACAAAGTGTAGAAGTAGAAAAGAGAGATGATCGATCGTAAGTATTACAGATGCGTGAGAAAAAAGAAAGATCAATCTCCTTGATCGCAAGGCAAGGGATCTTTCTTTTTGGAAGAGAGTGAAATCAGAATCTTAGATTTACACTTCATCAAACCCTTCACTTTCTCCTTTTACTTGTTATGTCCTATCATTTAATAGAATAGACAGAGAACCATCAAAAGAAATATGATTAAAGTTTTTTTCTTTGCAACATAATTTATACTACTTTTTTTTGTATTACTTGGCGAATATGATTACAGCTTAAAAAGTTTATATTACCATTAGAAACCCCTTTCATTAATTTTGTTATGTTATATATGTAAATATCATGGTCTCACTCCATGGTCAGCTGGAAATTTTTTATCTCTGACAATGAGTATTTGACCTAAAAAGTTGAATGAAACTTGCTTTTCACGCTATTATATAAGACTAAATGTAGTGGGAAAATAAAATAAAAGAACAAGTACGTATAAGTATAAATCCGAATTTCCCCATCCATTAACTTGATCTGGTTACACCCATGTGAGGAAATATAACAAAGGCACACCAGTGATATACTTACTGATACTAATAGTATCATCAATCCAACCAAAAAAAAAAAAAAAAAAA
>NC_025703.1:8855556-8901619 GCF_000633955.1 Camelina sativa | reverse complement strand
GTCAATAAACCCCTTGACCATGTCCCATAGCTGCGGCGTTAGATGACGTGTCCCATGCGTCATCTGTGATAAATTGCATCCACGAATCGTCTTTATCGTCGACTACTTCTTCAACGCAGGCAGATGATGAAACTCCCACTTCCGGCGACATTGTCTCGTATTCGTTGTTATTGTAATTAGTGTTATTATTGGAATTGATCTCCATTGACGCCGTCGTGAAGCTACATTGTCCCATTTGTAATTGCTGTTCTGATTCCAACTCTGAACATATTCCGTTCTTCTTGAACACCCGACATAATGCATACGAGTCCTGCAACCAAACAGTTTATATTTCTTATGCTAGAATGTTTTAAGATACTTTATATGTTAGAATAATGTTTAAAATACTGAATAAACGTTTTTCGTACTTCTTCATATGAAAGTCATAAATAAATAAAAGAAATAATGGATGTGAATATTTGTCTTATATAATGGATAACTAGATATGGTTTTGTCTTCGTCGCAGTAAAGACAAAGCGAAACCCTAATGAAGCTTTTGTCAGCTTACAGCAAGAAACGAATATATATCATTATATCAAGCTTATACGCCTTAATTTAAATTAAATATTAAAATTCACACATCTTTCGAATAATGTTACTAACAGAAATGGAGAAATAACATGTTCGCTTTTTTTATTATAACAAATTTAATAGCCATGCTTCTCTACGTAATTATCATCGATCTTCTTTACCTGGAGCGAAGAGGGATCGTCACAATCCTTATCATCGAGACGATACTCATGCATAACCCAATCAGTACGGATCCCTTGAGGAGCTCTTCCTCTATAATAAACCAAAGTCTTCTTCATCCCAATGGCTCTGCTTTGACTCGTCACTCTTCTATCTTTCCCGGTTGATTTCCAGTATCCCCCTCTCGTTGCTCGGTTCGTCCTAAACCCGTTTGGATACTTCCGGTCACGTGGCCCAAAAAAATACCATTCCGGATCTCTACTCGGTAGAAACGACTTCTCTACAGTTTTTGTTAACGATCACAACCATTAATTTTCAGAGATGTTTCTAGTTATTTTTTAAAAAGAATACAAGAATAATGTAAAAACATACGTACCTGCGAGGTCCCATGGCTCGCATTTGTAGAGATCAACCTCGGGGATTATATCAAGCTCGATTTCTTGACCGTTGATCTTTCTTTTCAAATAATAGTTTACGAGTTCTTCGTCGGTTGGATGGAACCTAAAGCCTGGAGGTAATCCAACTGGAGCCATAACTCTCTCACAGACAGTTAACAATATCGTGTTCTTGGTGCGTCGTTCACCTCATTTATCTTCTCCTACTCAAACTTATACATATATATATATATACACATTAAACTTACATGGTCACTAAATTGATTAATTAAATATTATTTTCTCTTTACTAAATATTGTTATATCGATCTCTCTCTCTTTCTTTCTTTTTCTCTCTTCGTCCTTCTTTTTGTTGTTTTTATCTTTCGCTTTATCTTTTTTGGAGATTCTTGACAAACGTTACTCGCAAGCTCCTTGGGCTTCCTTAGTTGTAAAAAAAAAAAGGTCCCAGTTTGATCGCGCTATTAGCGCATAATAATATAAATTTATAATATGTGTATGTATGTGCTTTGGCCGTGTGGACTCGTAACCTTATGTAATAAATGAAGTAGCGCAATGACGTCAAAAACGATCTTAATTCAGATCTAATACAAATACAATGCTACTAATAATCTAACTAACCCGTAATAGTGACTCATAAAATAAAATAGGATACATTTTTGAGCAATTGCTTAAGTACTCGATTAAGATTAGATATTATATATACACACACGAAAGAGTTCAAACTGCACGTGTCGAAATTGCAAGAGAAAACATTCACTAGTAAAAACAGATCATATAGTTACTGAAATATTTGTAACTATAATGTTTGTTTTTGTAGCCAAATTAATTTTGTTACTGATTTGTGACAAAAATGGTTAGTAATTATTTGGTCGTAGCAAAATTTTCTGTCGTAGATAACTGTCGCAAATTGCTATAATTTAGATATCAATGAAATAGTAGCAAATTGCTACGAAATGTCACAGTTTACTGTAGGTATTTGTTACGGAAAGCGTCTGAATTATATGTAACAATTAGCTTCAAGAACCCACAAAATGCTCGTCATTGATTTGTGACAATTAGCTACACTGTAACTAGTGATAAAATGGTTACGAATTACTACGCTATAATTGTGAGATAAATGAGATATTTATTAATATTAATTCAGTTATTTGCAAATATTATGAGATAAAATGAGATATTTATTAATAATAAAACTGGTAATTTACAACAAAAAAAAAAGTAAAAGTTAACAAAAATAATTATATACATAAAAAATTACACATCCAATTGGACTTATTGTCTTGAATTGTTTTGTGTTTCATAGAGCCCATTAGGCTTTTTGGTTACAAAAAAAACATCTACAGCTTCTTCTTCTTCTTCCATTGAAACTTCTTCCTCGAAACATCTTCTTTAATATCCTTAAGAACACGGGTCTTAATTTTAAGCAATTTCTGCGTGAATGATAAAATAAACATAAATCAATTAAAAGTGGAGATATCAGGATATTAAAACACACAAAGACGCAACAATGATACATATAGTAAAGTTAGAACTAAGCATAACGACTTTGAACAACTAATATCGAACTCCAAGGACCCATAATTTGTTATTTTTGTGTGTGTCTGTGTTCAATGTTAAAGAGAGAGAGAGAGTACGAAAGACGAAAGAAAGATAATATTTTGTCTTTTTCTGTAACTTTTTGTGGCTATTTTTAACTATTACTTATTTCGTAGCAATATTCCGTAACTATATGATCTGTTTTTACTAGTGATTGTGTTACATTTATTAAGAGATTTACGTATGGACAAGGATGTTGATGATGAGTACTAACTAACCAGTAGTCGATAGACGAAATACTTCAGCATATAAACCTCATGGTCTAGATTGTCTAGTAGTCTAGTCTAGTACAATTTTCGTTGTGGTAAACGTTAATTATGGTCTAGTTCTTTAGTAACATATCTCTTGGTAAATCCATTTCTTGTGAAGTTATGCTCACGACCACGATGTCGTAGATCTAGTTAGAGACAATATTATCTAGCCCTTTTTATACATTGGCTGTTCGTGGTGACTCATTTGTATTCACTAAAGGTAGGTACATATCTTGTGATTTGACAAATGGTAGGTTTACAAAATTACAAAAAAATAAATAAAGAGAATACCCTAAAATAATACTTTTATGGACAATTATAACACACATTCCCTAAATTTCCAAAAATAGAATTATTTAACACATTAAAATATTTAAAATTAATTTTTAGAGTTTTTTTTAGGTTTGAATTCTTAATTTTACATTTAGGGTATAGTTTTAAGAGGTAGGGTTTAGTATTTTGAATTTAAGATTTAATTTTGTATTTTGAATTTAAGATTTAATTTTGAAAAAATTAATTGGTGCTATTTTGAAATTTTAGAGATATTGTGCTAAGTTTAGAAAAAAACTTATTTTAGTGCTATTTTTGAGAATCTCTCAAAAATAATAAATAAATAAATATAACTGGCTAAGTCATTATTTACTTAACATGGAACCGCGTACGCATGACAGGCACGTCTAATTTTGTGGAACCAGTACCGTACCCAGATTTATCGGGGATTAAGACGAACTTACAATGGAGGTCATTTTAATATATTTTTAAATAAATAAATAAATATTAAAATTCAAAATTATAATAAATAAACATTAAAAACTTAAAATTATATAAAATTTTCAAAAAACAAAATAATAATCTAAAAAACTAAAACATGACAGTTCTTCCTTCTATTTCAATAAAATCTTTCACCAATTTTTCATAATCTTTCTTGATTATGTTTCACAACCTTACTCGATTTATTCACAATTTAGGGTATTATTTTCTTTTTTATATATTTTATTAAACATATATATATATATATTAAAGAGGAGTCATATATGAGTTGTTTAAGAGATAATAAGATTCTCAAAACCATAATAATACACCATATTTTCCAGAATTGAGTGTTCAAAAAAATAAAAAAAAGAATTTATATTTTGGGGGCGTGAGGCAAATGCCTTTTTTCTTGCCCATAGGGCATGGTCCTGCGTGGAACCGCTAGTTATAACTTGGGCCTAACCTAGATGTACCATTAAATGTTTGCAATGGGCTTTATATAATATATTTAGGTCTACATGATTAGCATAACGAATTTTAGCTCTTTTATACGGTTCGAGGCTGAGCTACTTAAGATTGAAATATTTACTTAAATTTTGCTTATGGTTTGCTGAACTATAATATATTTTTTCCTTTTTGATTGCTTATTTTGTCGTCAAAAACTATTTTTCTTATTTCAAAACTTTTAGTTATTATAGTGCATCCATAGATCCTCTAATAAAAATTAATTTATCTAAATTGATAAAATCCATGATATTTATATTGATCTTTAACAGACGTATAGTAACAACAACAACACAGTAGTTTACCATATCTCTTTCCCAAAGTGAAAAAAGAGATACGACCTTACAGAAAATGACTAAAAAAGGGCAAATAAGAGTTGACTAAAAACTACTTCTGGTAGTTAATTTGACTAAGAATGTATGGAGAAGGTTTCGAGAAGAAAAAAAGAACTCAGAAACAAAAATAGTATAAGGGATAAGGTTAATTTGGATAAGTGTATTTACTGTAAATAAGTGTGTGAAAAAAAAACCACACATCGTTCGTCGAATGACATTTTCATTTCTTAAAATCGATTCATCTACCAGTTGTAAATATAATACTAATCTACCAAACCAAAAACATCATCATCATCTCATCATCTACCAATTGGAACTAAATGTCAGTTTCCAAGAAAAGAAATGTGTCTTATGGAATTGTAAATGGGACAAATAAGTTTGTATACTTTGTTGATTTGTTCAACATCATGTCTCTCATTCGGAGCTGGAAAACAATGTAAACAACTTTAACTAAATCATGCGACTTCTCTACCTCCAGATTTCCACAAGTAGGAGATTAATTAGTACAACGTACCAACTGATTTGAAACTGACATTTCCTCTCTTAAATGAGTCATTCATTCTCTCACTTTCAGAATTAGGATATATTCTTGGTCACTAATTGACAAAGAAAAAAAGAAACAAAAAAACTGAATTCAAGTGAAGCATTGAGCTATATCTTATAATACCAAAACACCATCTATGTGACAACCAAGTAACAAACCACGAAACTTACAATATAATCATCAAGAATGAAGAATGCAAACTAACGGCTGTAACTAGACTGAGGAGTGTATAATCTATGTAGCCGTCTCCTACGGTATCTCCACGCCACTTGAATCTGCCTAGCAGCTTGTAGCCTCCAATATGGAGACTCGTACCTTATGGCTCCTTGGACTCTATGGCTCCTTAGGAATCTCGAGAACAAGCTCGTTACGTCTTCAAGATCTGCTACACACAGCGAAAACGCTTCTACATTTGTCACACACCTAACATTTCTATTGCTAAGCAACCCTTTTGCTGGCATCCTTATCCTCGTCCCATCTGAAGGTTTCAAAACATACTCAGTTCCAAAGCTAAAAGTGCTACATAAGGAACCGAGAACGTTGAGATTTATAAACACTGAGTAAAAAAAGGGATGGTACCGGGGGTTACAGAAGAGCGTTCGAGGCACCAAGTGAGGAGTTCTTCACCACAAACATCGCCTTCCGATAATGGTAGAACGGAACCGTCTTCTCCAATGCTCTCCATCTCACCTCTCACTATGAATACCATTTTCTCAACTAGTCCTCCGCGGTGCAACACTGTGCTACTCCCTATGTATGTCCTCTGTTTCAGCCTCTCACGGATGGAATCTAAGACTGATTCATCCATCAAAGAAAATATTCTCACCTGCAAACCCATCAACATTTCAACAGTATTCTCAGCAATGGTTATTTTTTGTGAGATATACAGCTAGATTCCATAAGTAGCTCTTTAAAACACTCTGAGAGAGATAGAGCCATGATGTGGGAACTGGACTCTGATGTTTACCTTCTTGAGAAATTTGAAGAGGTGTCGTCTTATATCTCTTTGAAGGTCATCAGGCATGTTCTCAAATAGCAATTCTTCGTTAACGCCTCTAGTAGCAGCCCAGTTGAACCGCTCAGCTTCTCGCACCCTCCTGAAAATGTTGAAAAAACAATTCACTTAGTTTTATAGTGACACTACAGAGACCAATGCAATTCTTTGAAACAAAAATCTTCAACTGAGAAGCAAAGTATAATAGGCATCAGTCCACATACTTTCTTATACCGTCAGGCAACCGTCTATGGCTCATCCATTGCTCCACATCACGCCGTCTTAGCGTCATTTCCATATTCCTAAGATAGACAAAGCAATATCACCAGAGTACTTAGTAGTAATTCACAAGACCAACCATAATGTCTTGAAATATCTACTTTTTGTACAGTGATGTGATGATAGGATTTTTTTACCTTTTACCAAGAGCTTGAAGGAAATTTTGCATATTGCCAATAAGAAGGGCAAAAAGCAAAAGACCCAATCCAATGATACCCATAGTAAAGAACACCTCCCCTAGAAAGTAGCTTGGGACTAGGTTACCAGCAAGAGTGCTGATTTGCTTTGAGAATTATAAACAAAAACTGACATTAATGAAGAGCTCCAAATATGCCAATCATTGCAAAGTATTTGAGTATTTCTTTTTAGTTTGCTACTAAACAACTGAAGAAAGAAAGAAAAAAAAAAACACAATTACCTGAAACCCCCAGAAGAGAGAGTAACTATATCTTGTGAAGAGACTAGAATGATTGGTAAGAATGACTGCTTTCGAATAGATTCCATAAGGAAAACCATCTTCTTGGAAACAAGCACTGGCACTCTCATTATCTCTCCAGGCAGCTCGTGCTAGTACATCGCTGCTATTTCCATTACCACAGTCTATAAGATCTCGACATCTACGGTCAAGACTACCGCAAGCATTTCGAAGGCATTGGTTAACTCTCTGTAAGAGACCAAAGAAAAAGGGAAACAGACAAGATAAGTATTCTAAGCATAACCGGCTGGATATATGAAAGGACATTTTGAGAACTTTGTCATACCTGCAGACCAAAAAGATACCAGCAAGAACCAACAACATGTCCAGCAAGCATGAAGGTGAGAAGATTAATAACAAAATTGGCCCAAGCTGACTCAAATATGAATCCTGCTGGTGTTTGTCCAGCAAGAAATGGTAAAAGTCTATATAACTTTGGAACGTATTGGAAAAGAACTGCAGCTCTTAAAAGGTTTTTAGCATAGTTTGCTCCGGATACCCCCAAGTGTTTTGGTATTATCCATAATATCAATATCTGTATACGAAAAGAAGAGAAAGGAAAAATGTGTGGTAAACAACATTTTCTGATTACCACATTACTTAAAACCAGTAGTAACTCTTAACATTACAATACCTGTGGAAGTGGCATCAATATGAACAAGTCAAGGGAAAACTTTCCTCGGAGGTAATGGAGGAAAACTTTCTTCGGATGACTAACTAACTGGCCAGCACCAACCACAGTAGATTCTGGAGCTACATAAGCTAATCGGAACTGCAACAAATATGGAAGAAGGGAGCACTAAAGCCAACAGATTTTGTTTTAAAAAAGAGATGGAGTAAGAATAAGCAAAGGAAACAAACCTGTAGTAGAATGTTAAAAAAGAATATAACATCTGTCACACTTCTTACAGCTACAAAAGCTCTAGTCATTGGCCAATCAATCATAATGCATTTGTTTCTCTACAGTAAGAAAGATGGTTAAAAAGGTTAAAAGGCAAGATAACAACACGGGAGAAGCAAATAGATAGAGAGAGGTATCTATGAAGGAAAGACTACCTCTTGGGCTTTAATGAGGAAGAAGAAGAGAGGATCTATAAAAATAGCTAACAAGCATGAAAGGGCAAAGAATTTAGTCCAGCTTTGAACCACTTTGGCATGAGGATTCATGATTCTAGGAAAGTATCTACTAGCAGAGGAAGTAAAACTCCTAGCCCAACCTTTAGCATCATCATACAGAGCATTATGGAACTAGCAAGAAAGCAAAAAGACTATGCTTCAGCAACACTATTTACTTGAGACTGAAGCTATTTTGTGAATGTGAAGTAAAAAAAAAATCAAAACTTTTACCGTGGAATCAAAAATGGCAGAGACTCTGGAATGAGGCATTTGAGCTGCCTTACGGTTGTAATAAGAAGGACAAGTAGTGCAGTAAGGATCATTACACATCCCCAATTGTCCAGATTTGAAGAGATTCGCGTGTTTCAAAACGAACTCATCGTCAAGCTGAGAAGAGGCACCAGAAGAAGTAGTAGTAGTAGTAGTAGAAGGATGAGGAAGAAAGAGAGGTTCAGGTATGCGAGTAGAGGTAAGAGGACCACTCATTTGAACTAAAGGAGGACGTCTCTGAGTTCGAAGAGGACCCGTGTATCCTGAAACCACAGTTGAGTTGTCGAATCCGTCAATGGAAGAAGTAGGGTTTGAGAGGGACACACTGTGACTCCTGGAAGTGAAAGCTCTGGTACGAGATGACGAGTCTGAAATTGGAAGCATGGGGATATCATCGTTCTCGTTGCGGGAAGCCATTTTCTTGACCAAAATCAAGGTTTCAAGAAAGAAAGAATCTAGGTCTTAAGGGGAAAAAAATCTGAGACGGACAAGGAAGTTGGAATGAAGAAGCAGAGGAGTTTGAGAGGTTTGGTTAATTGGTGTGAAGAAGAACTAAAGAAAGGAGACGACGATGACCAAGTCAGGGGTCTTCTTCTTCGTATAGCCCCGTCAAGGAAGAGTGTATTATTGTAAGTAAGAAAAAAGAAAAAAAGAAACTCATGTCTGGAAAAGTCAGTACTTTGACTTTTTATTACATTGTTTATCTCATTGTCTCTTCTCTCTCTCTCTCCTCTGTCTCTATCTTTTTTTTTCTTTAATTTCTGTTTATGCATTGTAAATTTTAAGTGATTTATGGAAATAAATCCATGAATATTACAAGTTAATGGTGGAAAATATTGAATATTCAGTATTAAGAGGGAATAATTAAGATGTTTTCCTTTTAAAATGTGTACACGATTTTGTAAATGATTCTGAAATATTTGATTACCAACTGTCACTAATTAATTGGAGGTAAATTGTCATTTATTACATTGCTGATTCTGTTTCTTTATCTTACTTTCTTACAGTTAAAAGTACCAAGTGTACTAGTAATTAAGATCAATATTAAATGGGCCAAAATTATGAGCCCAACTACTCAAGCCACGTCGGACTGATTTATTTATTCAACTCGTTTTAATCGAATGTGTAAATTTTCCATTGGTTAACCATAAACCGCCAATAGAACTGAAGTGAACATTGGAACTTAAGTCACTCAGGAGAAACAAGTTTCATACTCAACTTTCAATATCACTAATGAGTGAATCACTGAGACATCTTATAGATTACAAACGGATGAGTCATCGAGGCATCTTATATATTACAACTATGAGTACCACAACCGCTAGTCTTTTTACTTAGATATTATTACTAATCTACCAAACCAAAACATTATCATCCAACTTAACGGTTGTAACTGGACTGAGCAGTGTATAATCTCTGGAGCTGTCTCTTTCGTTATCTCCAAGCCACTTGAATCTGCATAGCTGCTTGTAACCTCCAATAAGGAGACTCGTACCTTATGGCTCCTTGTACTCGCTTCTTAAGAATCTTGAAAACAAGTGATGTGTCTGTATTTTATGGGATTTTAACAATGGTTTTTACACTTGTTTTGAGTCTTTTGTTAAGTCCTAGTGTGCTTTTAGAGTCTTTTTAGTCTTTTATGAGTTTGTATAGGTTCTAGGTCACTTTGGGAGGAAATTGAGTGTTTTGGGGATAAAAACAAGCATCTGGAGCTAAAGTTGGTTGAAGACCGTTGGTCTAGCAAGCAGATGGAGCAAACGCAGAAAAGCATCCGAGATCGGCTGATCCGCATTTGAGATCGACCAGGCCTGTACCCGAACCAACTTTTCCTTTTATGTTTTAAACCGACTTTTAGGATTTTATTTTACTATTTAAGCACGAGGCTCGACCTCTTAACAAACGACTTTGATTTTACGCAGCTTTTGAGTACTTGTAAGTCTTGGGAGAAGATCTCTAATCCTTTCTAACCCTTTGGAGAAGAATTCTGAACCCTTTTTATTTCTCTTTGCAATTCAATTATGCTTTCTTCATCTTTGATTTGCTGTTCTTTTGTTTCCATGTCTGAATAGTTTCACTATTGGGTTTCAGGTTTCAAAAGGGGAGTTTATGATTCTCTAAACTTAGGTTGTTAGATTTGGGATTGATCTTATTGTTCTTCATCTATTGTTGTTCTTAATGCTTAAGCTAGATTGATCACCTAGATTAAAATCTTAGGTTAAATTCATCGTGGCACCGAAAGTGTTGTTGAGTTACTTGAAAGAAACATAGGTGAGCAAGGTGGACCTTAGCCAACAGAAGTTGAAGTTGAGGCACCTTGTGAACGAATCAAACTTGGACTTTAAAGCTTGCTTGTTTAGCTAGATTCAAACGGAAGTTTAAGGTCTAGTTATTTCTTTGCATAGTTAGCTAACGCTGCGGATGTAGGTTAGCTTTATAATTGAGATTTGAGTTCAAGAACGATTTTTAATGTTTTCCAAATCTATCATCTAAATTTGTGGTTGTATCCCCTAACTGATCCCCTACGCCCAATATCTTTCCTTGATTTCAAAACCCTTATTTATTTTCTGTTTTAATTTGATACTTGAAACACAAACTTTCTTTTTGCCTTAACTATATTCGAATCTATACAATCTCATAGTGCATCGCTTGGTCTCTGTGGATTCGATCCTGAAGTGTTACGACAACACCACTAGATCGTGGTTGAGTGCACCTTGGGTTTTAATTGACCTTTGATCAATTTGGCGTCGTTGCCGAGGACCAAAACGCTGCCTTTGAAATTTTAGATTCACGTTTAGTCTAAGGTTATTTTATTTTAGTTTACTAACTAGTTCTTGCAATCTTTTTCCTCTGTTTCAGGTGTATGCATACAAGGAGCAACAAACAAGCCGATTTGCATATACTGAGAAACAAGGAGTTAGCACAGCTTGAACGCGAAAACCGGAGAGCAAAAGCCCAAACCAACCCTATGGCTGACGGAGAAGAAACAGGGGTTCGTCAACCCAACCCTCAGTTTGGTATAATCCAACAACAGCAGAGGCAGGACCAACAAGAGCAAGTCGCACCAAATCCGCCTGCAAGGCAAACCACCCTGAGGGATGAAGATGCTCAAAATAGGCTATTTGCAAACCGATATGCGATTCAACCACCTGCTCCTGCGAGGCAAGACTATGAGATTAAGCATAGTCTAATCAATTTGGTTCAGAATCGTGTGTTCCACGGGTTGCCATCGGAGAGTCCTCTAGATCACATCGAGGCTTTTGAAAGACTGACTAGCACGACAAGGTCCAATGGTGTCCCTTACGACTACCTCATGCTGACTTTGTTCCAGTTTTCTTTGGCGGACAAGGCGCTAAGATGGCTGAATCTACTGGATCCTGGATCACTCACCACTTGGGCACAATGTAGAGCTGCTTTCCTGAACCACTTCTACACCAAATCATGCTCAGCCAAGTTGCGAAGCAAAATCACTTCATTCTCTCAAGGAAGTATGGAGACTTTCTGCGAAGCATGGGAGAGGTTCAAGGAATATCTGAGAGACTGCCCTCACCACGGTTACACCCAAGAAAACCTGATGAACATTTTCTATGGGGGTATCGAGCAAAAGTATCAGATGGCGTTAGACACAGCTAGCAAAGGAGATTTCTCCACCAACACCGCAAATGAGGCCAATGCACTGATAGAGAATCTTGCGGCAAGCAATAGCAATCACGGCACAGACTATGATCGTACGGTGCGGGTCAATGCGGTCGAGACTGATGCTATTAAGGATCTCACAGCCAAGGTGAATCTCCTACTAAAAAGGGATCACCAGAACGTTAACTTGTGCGAGGAACATGCTAGGGGATATGCGGATTTTGGAGTCGAGACATACCTTGAGGGTACGGAGGAGGTTAACTACATTAGAGGACAAGGGAATTTTCAGAACCGCGACTTTAATCAGAATTTCCGAAACCACCCTAATCTATCCTACCGAAGCACTAATGTCAAAAATCCTCAGGATTAGATTTATCCACCGCGACCTCAGCAGAACAACTTCACGCAGGGATTTCAAGCCAAGGGGACGAGATTTGGAGGATCAAACTTTCAGCAAAAGCCTCAAGCAAACAATTTCGCACAAGGCTTTCAAGCACTACAATAACAACCAGCTGCCCAACAAGAAAGCAAATTAGAGTAGATGATGCAAGCTCTCATGGATAATCAAAAGAAAAATGCTGGAGAGATCAATGTCAAGATACACAACATGTATTTGGAGCTGAATGGGAGGATCGAAACGTTGAACACTCATGTTAGGGTCTTAGAAAACCAGGTGGCCCAAGCTTCAGCGAGAGTCAAAGCACCTCCAGGAACACTACCAGGCAAGTCTGAGGCCAACCCAAAATAATTCCTGAACGCCATTACTCTCCGAAGTGGGAAGGAGATAGAAGGACCACCGCTGATAAAAAAGACTGACCGATCCTCTGAGCAGACTGGCCGATCCGAGGTACCCGAACAGAACAATGACCCAGTCAGAAACACCTAACAGAATGCGGATGATGTTGTGAGTTCAGGTGCCAATGAAGTTGATAAAGAGCCTAACAACAAACCCCAGCGAACGTATACGCCCAAACTTCCTTTTCCAACCCGCCGTAAGACGAAGATAAAAGAGCGTGAGTATGCGAAGCTAAAATCAGTAGTAGGTGAGCTTCAAGTCCGACTACCATTTATCGCAGCAGTGCGAATGGTTCCATCTCTCAAGAAGTATATGAAGGAAATCCTGACCGATAGACTCAGCCTGGAACAAGGAGTGATGTATCTTACGCATGCGTGTAGCGCCATGCTCCAAAACCGAATGCCTGAAAAATGTGGGGACCGAGGCCCTTTTACGCTACCTTGCACGATTGGAGAGCTCAAGTTCAGTCACTGTATATGCGATCTTGGAGCCAGTGTAAGTTTGATGCCACTAAGTGTAGCGACTAGACTTGGGTTGTACACCTTTAAGCCGACGCAAGTCACCCTTGTCCTAGCTGACCGTTCTACTAGACGTCCAGAAGGGTTGTTGGAGAACCTTCCAATACAAACTGGGAATTGCTATATACCTACAGAATTTATTGTTCTGAAGCTTGATGAGGAATCTAAAGACCCTATTCTACTAGGTAGGCCTTTCTTGGCTAATGCGGGTGCAATGATAAACGTCCGAGAAGGGTAAATAGATCTGCACATGGATGATTTGGTACTGCAATTTAATCTTGGGAAGGCGGCTAAAAAGCCGACCATTGACGGTCAAACCTTCTGGGTTGATACGGTTGAAGAGATACCAATCGAGATCTATGAAGAGGTTTGCTCAAACGACAATCTAGCGGTAGCATTGACAAAGGAGGAACCAGAGCTAGGTTACTTAGCTGAGGAGACTGTCAACATGGCAGAGGCACTTAACGCTGCAGCGGCCCTCGAACGTGAAGTTTTGTTCGTCAACATACGGACTGGATTGCCCGATCCAGCAGTAGGATCGGCCAATCCGGTCTTTTCTGTGAACATCACTGACGAACATGGAGGATCAACCATTCCTGTCTCTGGATTAGCCGATTTCAACCTTTGCACCGCAACCGAAGGTGACCATGAGGATTCGAGCGAGCTGAAAGCTCCAAATCTGGATCTGAAACCACTCCCTGAGGGCCTCAGGTATGCCTATCTTGGACCAAATTCATCTTATCCAGTGATTATTAATTCTAACCTGAACAATGTTGAGACTGCACTCTTGCTCTGCGAGTTGAGAAAGTACAGGAGAGCTTTGGGCTACTCTCTAGATGACATTTCAGGTATTTCACCAGAATTGTGCTCTCATCGAATCCATCTGAAAGACCCGTCTAAATCCTCTATTGAACATCAACGAAGATTAAATCTGAATTTGAAGGAAGTTTTAAAGAAGGAGATTCTCAAGCTTTTAGCCGCCGGTGTAATTTTTCCAATCTCCGACAGCACATGGGTAAGTCTTGTGCACGTAGTGCCGAAGAAAGGTGGAGTGACAGTCGTTGCAAACGAAAAGAATGAATTGATCCCCACAAGGACTGTTACAGGGCATCGCATGTGCATTGATTACCGCAAGCTGAATGCGACCACTAGAAAGGACCACTTCCCTCTCCCTTTTATTGATCAAATGCTTGAACGACTTGCTAATCATCCTTACTATTGTTTCCTCGATGGTTATTCAGGGTTCTTTCAGATCCCAATCCATCTGGATGATCAGGAGAAGACGACGTTCACCTGCCGCTATGACACATTTGCCTATCGACGAATGCTTTTTGGGTTGTGCAATGCCTCTGCCACTTTCCAGTGTTGCATGATGTCAATTTTTACTGATTTGATAGAAGATATCATGGAGGTCTTTATGGACGATTTTTTCGGTTTATGGCTCATCCTTCTCTGTTTGTTTGTCTAACTTTTGCAGGGTTCTTCAACGTTGTGTGGACAAACATCTTGTTCTAAATTGGGAAAAGTGCCATTTCATGGTCAATGATGGGATTGTTCTTGGGCATCGTATTTCTGCGAAGGGGATAGAAGTGGATGAAGCTATGATCGAAGTGATGTCCAGTTTACAACCACCTAAGACGGTGAAAGATATCCGCAGCTTCCTGGGCCACGCTGGATTTTACCGACGGTTTATTAAGGACTTTTGCCCAACTGCTTTGCAAGGATAACCTGTTTGTGTTTGATGGAGGATGTTTATAAGCTTTCCTTACCCTCAAACAGGCTCTTATCTCATCTCCAATAGTTCAACCACCCGATTGGAATCTGCGATTTGAAGTCATGTGCGATGCAAGCGACTTTGCTGTTGGAGCAGTTTTGGGACAGCGCAAGGATGGTAAGTTACATGTCATCTACTATGCTAGCAGGACACTCGATGGAGCTCAGACCAAAAATGCCACGACAGAGAAAGAACTCCTCGCCATAGTTTTTGCGTTTGAAAAGTTCAGATCCTACTTGGTCGGCTCTGAGGTAATTGTTCAAACTGACCACGCCGCCCTGCACTATTTACTCACAAAGAAGGATGCTAAACCACGGCTGCTACAATGGATCCTCCTCCTACAAGAATTCGACCTTGAGATAAAGGACAAGAAAGGAGTGGATAATGGAGTGACAGATCATCTTTCTAGGCTGAGGATCGATGCTGAGATCCCTATCGATGACCGACTTCCTGAAGAGAATGTCTATGTAGCTGCGGCATATGAGGAATGTTTCAAGGATAAAGCCGATGCTAAGGTTCTCCAGCAGATTAGCGATGATTCCGCATGGTATGCCGACATCGCAAATTATTTGTGTACTGGAGAGGAACCCCCGACTTTACTGGTTATGCGAAGAAGAACTTCTTGCGGGATGTGCAGCGTTACTTCTGGGATGAGCCGTATCTTTACAAGCATTGTGCCGATGGCCTTTACAGAAGGTGTGTCCCAGAATCAGAAGTTCCGTGAATTCTTTTTCACTGTCATGGGTCCAACTACGCAGGCCACTTTGCTACATTCAAAACCGCAACCAAAGTACTTCAAGCAGGCCTATGGTGGCCCACTCTGTTTCGTGATGCAAACGATTTTGTCTCCCGATGTGATTCTTGCCAGCGACGTGGGAACATAAGCAAAAGGAATGAGATGCCACATAATTTTATCTTGGAAATCGAAGTGTTTGACTGTTGGGGAATCGACTTCATGGGACCCTTCCCACCTTCTTATGGCAACCTTTACATACTTGTGGCCGTAGACTATGTCTCCAAATGGGTAGAAGCATTGGCGAGTCCCACGAATGATTCGAAGGTCGTTCTCAAAATGTTCAAACACATAATCTTTCTACGGTTCGGTGTCCCGCGGGTGGTGATATGCGATGGAGGAACTCACTTTATCAATAAACTCTTCGAGAATCTTCTGAAGAAGCTTGGAGTAACACACAAGGTCGCTACCCCATATCACCCTCAAACTAGTGGGAAAGTGGAGATTTCAAACCGTGAAATTAAGAACATCTTGGAGAAGACGGTGAATTCAACACGCAAGGATTGGTATGCTAAACTCGACGATGCTTTATGGGCCTATCGGACCGCTTATAAGACACCTATTGGAACCACACCATTTAAGTTGGTCTATGGGAAAGTCTGCCATCTACCTGTCGAGTTCGAGTATAATTCACTTTGGGCAACAAAGCAAATGAACTTCCATGTCAAGACCGCGGCCGAACGACGTTTAATTCAGCTCAATGAGCTTGATGAGATCCGAATGAATGCATATGAAAGCACCAAAATCTACAAAGAGCGCACTAAATCGATGCATGACAAGAAAATTGTTCCAAAGGATTTTGCTGCTAACGACTTGGTTCTACTCTTCAACTCTCATTTATGGATCTTTCCTGGCAAGCTACGTTCTCGTTGGTCTAGACCTTTCCGCATCAAAGAAGTTATGCCCTATGGAGCCGTCGTTCTATGGAACCATGATGGTAAGGAGTTTACTGTCAATGGTCAACGCCTCAAGCCTTATCTCGCTGATCACGACCCAACTGAGGAAACTGTTATTCCTCTAATGGATCCCCACGCTCCCCTCGCTGCCTGAGCAGCAAGAAAAGTCAGGCTCGTGACTTTAAACAAGCGCTAATGGGAGGCAACCCAATGGACTTAGTTTGTTTCTTCCCCTCTCTTTTCATGTTTCTTTTAGGATTTTTGGTTTGTTTTTTTTTTTTTAGGAGTTACCCGCTCGTTGTAGTCGTATTGAGTCTTCATGGGACATATTCGAAGCGCAGACGATGCAAATTCTTTTACAAACAGAGTGTTCCCCAGTCATTCAGGATCGGCCAATCTATTTCTGGATCAGCCAATCTCCGTCCATGTAAGTAGTTCGAGGGAAAAAGAGAAAAGAGAAGGAAATCGGTTTAATCTGGTCATCGAACTTAAAATTAACCGGATTAAACCGGATCCGTGTCCAGTACCAGATATATAAACCTAATTTCATCTTCTTCCTTTCTTCCCTCTCGCCGCCCCCGTTTTCGACACCCACCTCTCTCCTTCTCGATTTTTCTTTGATTTGTTGAGGTGTGGACTCACTTCACTTGGATTCGATCCTTTTTCATATTCTCACTTTTAGACTCGAAGTCAAACAAGGTAAGTTTTTCTTTTGCCCATTCTTATGTTAGATTCTCGGCGATCTCAAGGTTCAATTTTGGTCGTCCATGACTCTTTCAATTCTCCTACCTATTTGAGCTGTGATTTAATGGTTGAATAGGTCTATGGAAGTTTCAGAACTAGAATTAGGCTGATGTGGCTTGAATTTAGAACTATGCTTGTAACTTATGTTGGGTGATTAGGAGAATTTTCAATTGATTTTATTATCTTACTTCTTGAAATTCTTTTCTTTTGCAGCTAATGCCTAAACGACGATGCAGTGGTAAGGAACCTGCAACCCCTTCCGATGAACCACCAACCCGCGTTTAGATTGATGAGGATGCCAAGTGGTTAAAGTTGCTGAATCAGTGCAAGATGGAGCCAACTCGGTTTGCTGATCGAGAGATTTTTGAGAGAATGGCCATACTTGCGGATTTTGATGAATTGTTAAAGCACATGGGGTTTGGTTCTTTTGGTGAGAAGGCATGGGACTTACATAAGAAGCTTTCACGTGAGTTTCTGGCCACTGTGAGGGTCGATCTGTCTGCTGGTCCTGATTTGTTGGCTGAGCATTGTTCGATCAGCTTCTTTCTGTGCAGGAAGCATTACACCATCTCCATGTTCGACCTTTGTGACGTTTTTAGTTTCTCTCGGCACAAGCAATGTAAAATGGACAAGCTCGAAAGCAGGTCAGATGTTTGGAACCTGATTGGAGCTGGAAACTATGTCTCACGCGGAGCCAGGCAATCCCGCATTCGCAACCCAGTCGTTCGGATCACTGCTAAATTCCTGAGCAACACCATTTATGCTAGGGCTGAGACTAGCACATTGCAGCTACCTGAGTTGTGGATGTTCTTTCACGGTCTTCGTCGGTTCCTGCATCCTCCGACTTCTCCAGTCCACCATCAAACTCATGACGTTAATTTTGGACTCTTACTTTCTAAGGAGTTTGAGCAGGTCCGAAAAGACATGGCTAAAGCAAAGAATAAGAGGATACTCATCGGTAGTTTGGTGACACCCATCATCGACTATTGCGGCATTGTTTCATCCACTTCGATCCAGAAGAAGAAGCTCCTTGACCTCAAGTTCCTGTTCACTAGTGAGATTCTTGTGGGTCAGAATTTTGTCTACCAATTTCAGGACAAGGCTGGTAAATTTCGGTACATGCGGATTCCTATGCCATCCTGCACTTCACTTCGCAAAACGGAGAACTTTGCCTTCGAGCCTCCAGAGTTAGCACTGTGTGACCTTGACGAGGTCGTATGGATGGAGGCGGGTGGCTATGCTTCCCTCAAGCCCCCACGCAGTACACAGTCGGCAGCTGCTGCCGAGTCCTCACACCATGCTCGCTCGTTCCCACAATTACCTCCTTTTGATGTCAGCCAGTTTGTTGCTACCCAACCTATTCAAGAACCTCACTCTGAGTTTGAAAGGTGGGTCTACAACACTCAGAAAAAGAACAACATGCTACTCACTCGACTGGCTACTTGGCTTCAAGGACTCGCTCCATCCTGTTTTGCACCACCACCGTTGGATCCCACTGCTACCTGTGACGACGAGGATGCAGCTATTGAGCCTCTTCTTTCTGACCGTTCTGCGACCTCCTCGCCTTCTCACTGGACTGCTGTTTCACCACGGGTTCTCCTTTCTCTTTATCTAGGGTTTTCTTTTTTTTAATTTCTTTTTATCAGCGGTACCTTTTCTTGGTTTTATTTCCCGGTGTGAAGTAAGTCCGGGGGAGGGATGTCTCCAAGTTGCTAACTTTGTTTCTTTTGAGTCGTTTTTATCGAGTCTTTTTTTTTTCCTTGAAAAAAAAAAATGGAAATTATGAGCTTTTCTAGGAATTTCTGCTTTGATCTAACACTCTTATGATTACTTTTGTACCTCTGGTTTGGAATGAAGTTTGGAATGAACATGAGCAAGCTCAACACGCCCCAAAAGACACTCGCCAAGGAGGACAATAAGTTGAACCAGAAGTTGTCTCTAGCTTTGACAAGACTTAACCGGATTTAATTTCTTACCTTGGGGCTTGGGATACATCAGACAAGACTCCTCCCTTAAGCCTTACAAGACATGCATCTCCTCACAAAGTATGCTTCCCCTCTCTTTTCCCTTCAATACTCATAAAAAAAAAGAGAAGAAGAAGAAAGGAATAAAAGGATATAGGTAATAAAAGAAGTGAGCCAAGGGGTGTGCGTAAACCCGTGCTTGTTTCGGAACTCATGGAAATCTGTCCCAAAAATAAAAAGAGCAAAGGATTGATTAAAAAAAAAAAATGATACCCTAGAAAATTAGGGAGATATCAATCCTTTGGAAGTGAGAAAAGAGAGAGGAAAGGGAGCATATGAGGAGGTCTTGGGCGATAAAAGGTTGAAGGAGTCAAAAAGTTCGATGATTGATACTCCCATGGTAAGACCGCACCTTTTTATTAATCTGATGTAGATAGACAATGATGGGGAGACTGAAGGTCCTCTAAGGCTGTGGAGTTCAGAGTAGGGAGTGTTGATCCTAATCATGGGCAGAGTACATCAAGTAGTTCTTAATTTGATGTGATGAAGAGTGCAAAGAAGAAGTTTCCAAGAGTATGTGAGTTTCCACTTTCAAACCTTTTCTCTGTTCCTGAGTTTTTGTTTGTTCTTGCTTGAGGACAAGCAAAGATTCAAGTCTGGGGGAATTGATGTGTCTGTATTTTATGGGATTTTAACAATGGTTTTTACACTTGTTTTGAGTCTTTTGTTAAGTCCTAGTGTGCTTTTAGAGTCTTTTTAGTCTTTTATGAGTTTGTACAGGTTCTAGGTCACTTTGGGAGGAAACTGAGTGTTTTGGAGATGAAAACAAGCATCTGGAGCTAAAGTTGGTTGAAGACCGGTTGGTCTAGCAAGCAGATGAAGCAAACGCAGAAAAGCATCCGAGATCGGCTGATCCGCATTTGAGATCGACCAGTCCCGTACCCGAAGCAACTTTTCCTTTTATGTTTTAAACCGACTTTTAGGGTTTTATTTTTCTATTTAAGCATGAGGCTCGACCTCTTAACAGACAACTTTGATTTTACGCAGCTTTTGAGTACTTGTAAGCCTTGGGAGAAGATCTCTAATCCTTTCTAACCCTTTGGAGAAGAATTCTGAACCCTTTTTATTTCTCTTTTCAATTCAATTATGCTTTCTTCATTTTTCATTTGCTGTTCTTTTGTTTCCATGTCTGAGTAGTGTCACTATTGGGTTTCGGGTTTCAAAAGGGGAGTTTATGATTCTATAAACTTAGGTTGTTAGATTTGGGATTGATCTTATTGTTCTTCATCTATTGTTGTTCTTAATGCTTAAGCTAGATTGGTCACCTAGATTAAAATCTTAGGTTAAATTCATCGTGGCACCGAAAGTGTTGTTGAGTTACTTGAAAGAAACATAGGTGAGCAAGGTGGACCTTAGCCAACAGAAGTTGAAGTTGAGGCACCTTTTGAACGAATCAAACTTGGACTTTAATGCTTGCTTGTTTAGCTAGATTCAAACAGAAGTTTAGGGTCTAGTTATTTCTTTGCATAGTTAGCTAACGCTGCGGAAGTAGGTTAGCTTTATAATTGAGATTTGAGTTCAAGAATGGTTTTTAATGCTTTCCAAATCTATCATCTAAATTTGTGGTTGTATCCCCTAACTGATCCCCTACGCCCAATATCTTTCCTTGATTTCAAAACCCTTATTTATTTTCTGTTTTAATTTGATACTTGAAACACAAACTTTCTTTTTGCCTTAGCTATATTCGAATCTATACAATCTCATAGTGCATTGCTTGGTCTCTGTGGATTCGATCCTGAAGTGTTACGACGACACCACTAGATCGTGGTTGAGTGCACCTTGGGTTTTAATTGACCTTTGATCAACAAGCTCGTTACATCTTCAAGATCTGGTACACTCGGCGAAAACGCCTCCACGTTTGTCACACACCTAACGTTTCTGTGCTAAGCAGTCCCTTTGGTGGCATCTTTATCCTTGTCCCATCTGCCACAGTTTCAAAACATATTCAGTTCAAAGCTTTTCCTCAATCAAGAGTCTTCTAACAAGGCTTTTGTTTCAAGTTAAACACAGAGTCAAAATCTTATTAGATACCAGGGTTTATAGAAGAGCGTTCAAGACACCAAGTGAGAAGTTCTTCACCACAAACGTCGCCTTCCGATAATGGCAGAACAGAGCCGTCTTCTCCAATGCTCTCCATCTCACCTCTCACTATGAATACCATTTTTTCAACTAGACCTTTGTTGTGCAACACCATGCTACCCCTTATGTAAGTCCTCTGTTTCAGCCTCTCACGGATAGAATCTAAGATTGATTCATCCATCAAGGAAAATATCCTCACCTGCAAACCCATAAACATATCAAAGCCTTACAATTGAGTTTCAGTAGTGGTTAATCTATTCCTATTATCTGTATACACAGTTGGATTCAGAAGTTTAACATCATGGAGTCTTTAGTACACAAAAATAATACTTAGTGATGGATACTAATTAATGCTTTCATGTGACTGTTACTTATTGAAGTTTACCTTCTTGAGAAATTTGAAGAGGTGTCGTCTTATATCTCTTTGGAGGTTATCAAGCATATTCTCAAAGAGAAACTCTTCGTTAACTCATCTAGTAGCAGCCCAATTGTACCGTTCAGCCTCGCGTACTCTCCTGAACAATTATTGAGTTGATTAGTTTTTAAAGGACACATTACATAGCTTATGAAAATCAAATATGCCACAGAGCACAGACTTTCTTATATCTTCTGGCAACAGTCTGTGGCTCATCCACTGCTCCACATCACGCTGCCTCAGCATCATTTCCATCCTCCTAAAACAGGACATGCACAAGTCATCATTACACTTGGTGATTTAGCCAAGTACCCACCATCTCCTCAAAATATTTTTTGTTTTGAGATACTATTGATGAAATGTGCTTACCTTCGATCGAGAGATTGGAGGAAGTTGTGCATATTGCCAATAAGCCGCACAAAAAAAGCAAAAGCCCTAGTCCAGTGATACCCATTGTAAAGAAAACCTCTCCCACTGAGTAACTTGGGGTCAAGTTTCCACAAAGTGTGCTTATTTGCTTTCAATATTGAAAACATTTTGACATTAGTTAAGACTTAAGTGATTCAAATACTAATAGTTGCAACAAAAACCAAACCTGAAATGAACTTAAAATAGATCCCAACTTACTTGGAATCCCCAAAACAGAGAATAACTGTATCTTGTGAAGAACTTAGATTGAATGGTAAGATTCACTGCCTTCAAATAGATTCCATAAATACTAGCATTCTCTTGAAAACAAGCGTTGAATTATGATGCATGAATTCCACGAGCACAGTCGATAAGATTTTTACGTTCTTCCCCAGAAACATCCCAAGCATTCAACATGCATCTCTTAACTCTGTGAAAAAAGCAAAACAACGAGAACAAATATTTAAGTCACTCTATAAATATAAAGAGGATCTTTAAAAAACACAGAGTTATATTATATACCTGCAGACCAGAAAGATACCAGCAAGAACCAACAGCATGACCAACAAGCATAAAGGTAAGAAGATTAATAACAAAATTGGCCCAGGCTGACTCAAATATGAAGCCGGTCGGTGTTTGTCCAGCAAGAGGAGGTAAGAGTCTATATAACTTTGGAAGGTATTGAAAAAGAACCGTAGCCCGTATAATCTGTTCCTCAGCTTCTCCCCTGAGTGTACCCAAGTGTGCTGGTAGTATCCATAATATCATAATATGTAAGCAAAAGAAAAGAGAAATCTACTGTTCATATGACATTTGTAGAGTTAACATTAATCAAAAGCAAACGACATTACTAGAGTTATTAATAAAAAAAACATTTGAAGGTTAATACTAAAATACATGTGGAATGGGTAACACTATGAACAGATCAAGAACAAACTTTCCTCGGACGTAATTGCGAGCAATTTTGCTTGGATGATCAACTAACTGGCCGACGCCAACTATTCTTGATTCAGGAGCTACATAGGCCAACCTAAACTGTAACACATGTGATCAAAGAAGCATTAAAGCCAATAAGTTTCCTTACATAGGAGATGAGGAACAAAGGAGACACACCTGAACCAGTATGTTAACAGAGAATATAAGATCCGTTATACTTCTAATAGACACCAACTTGTTAGTTGTAGGCCAATCAATCGCTATGCATTTGTTGTCCTGCAGTAATAGTAAACTCATAAAAACGTGTACAGTCAAGCAAGAGAGACTGATAGAGAAAGAGAAGGCAACATACATGGTGGATCAATAAGAGGAACAAGAAGAGAGGATCTACAAAAATGGCTACTAAGCTTGAAAAGGCTAAGATTCTTGTCCAGACTTGAACGAATTTGGAATGAGGATTCATGATTCATGGTAAGCTTCTACGAGCAGAGGAGTCAAATAGCTTAGCCCAACCTCTAGCATCATCATACAGAACAGTGTGAAACTAAACAAGAAAAAGGAAAAGACCCCTTGTGTCAGCTATGGTTACTTGAGTCTCTCAAAGGTAAGTAGAAGCAACAATGAACATACTTATAAGTCATACCCTAGAGGCAGAAACTCTAGAAGTGTGAAATTGAGCAACTTGGCGGTTGTAGTAAGAAGGATAAGTAGTACAATAAGGATCGTTACACATCCCTAACTGTCCAGATCTCCAGAGATTTGCGTTTTGGAAGACAAAATCTTCTTCAGGTTGAACATCAACGGTAGAGGAGGGATGAAGAGGTTCTTGAGGAGAAGGAAGGAAGTGAGGTTCAGTTCTGCGAGTAGGGTAAAGAGGAACACTCATTTGCACCAAACGAGGTCTTATTCTCTGGGTTTGAAGAGGACCTGTGTAGCCTAAAACCACACTCGAGTTGTCAACTCCTTTAGTGGAGAGAGTTGGGTTCGAGAGAGAAAGACTACGATTCCTGAAGGTAAAAGTGCAAGAGCGAGCACGAGGAGGTGTTACTTCTAGAATTGGGAGAATGGGGAACTCATCATTTTCGTTCGAAGTATCCATTCTTGGAGACTAATTGGCCTAGACAAAGATCAAGAAACTGGTTTGAGAAGAAAAGAAGTAGACCCTGAGAGTGAAAACCCAATAATATAGGAGAAGAAAAGCAAAATGATAATGACAACAGAGGGAGAAGATGATGACAGCAGAGACTAGGACTTTGTAAGCAACTGTGGACACTCTTAGACTGCAAAGTTCCTCTCTTTTGCTGGAAAAATCAGGTTAATATCCTCAGTCATCTATGGGATGGTGAATTTCTGGAGTAGTGTGTTTGTTTTGCCAAAACACTTCTATGTTAAAGTGGATTCCCTGTGCTCTGCCTTTCTTTGGAAGAACAACATTGGATCTGCTGTCGGTACGAGGGTGGCCTGGGCTGATATCTGCAGACCAAAGGCTGAAGGGGGACTTGGCATTCGTTTGCTAGAGGACTTTGGACTGGTTTTTAGGCTAAAACTCATTTGGAACTTCTTCTCGAGCTCTGGTTCGCTATGGGTGGCATGGCTTAAAGGGAATATTTTCTCAAGGAAGAGCTTCTTGGTAACAAAAGTGGCTAACCGCTTTTCCAAAACAGTGAACAGCATGCTTCAGCTGAAACCCACCATCACAGAGTTCCTCAGATGTGTGGTGGGTGATGGGTGGGATGCTTCATTCTGGTATGACTCGTGGACTGAGTTTGGTCAGCTCATCACCTTCCTCGGGGAGACTAGTCCAAGGCAACTCCGGTTAGCGAATGATGCACATGTAATAGATGCTTCGAGAGATGGAAATTGGGCTCTACCGGCAGCCCGATCAGAAAACTCTCAGACCTTATTGGTTGCCCTCACTGAAACTCCTGCACCGAATGAATGCAATGGCCGAGACTCCTACCTCTGGCGTAATGCTGCAGGTAACTTCCGCCCCACTTTCTCCTCAAAAGAAACCTAGGAACAACTAAGGCTCCAGTCTCCTGTAGTCCCTTGGGCTGATGTGGTATGGTTTAAACAAAATGTGCCCCGGTTCTCCTTTATTAACTGGTTGGCACTTTTGAATCGGTTACCGACGCGAGATAGACTCAGAAGTTGGGGCATGAGTGTTCCTGCTGCCTGTGTCCTCTGCTCGAATGGTGCAGAAACCCACGAGCACCTATTCTTTACTTGTCCTTTCTCCACAGAGCTCTGGGGGTTCTTCGCTGCGAAACTCTTTTCCAGTCCTCCAACCACTCTCCTAGCGTCCTCAGCTTGGATCCTCTCCCACAGTCAGCCGCACACCGTCAAAGCCACTGCTATCATCAAACTTCTCTTCCAAACGGTGGTCTACCACCTCGGGAAGGAGAGGAATGCGAGGATCCTCTCGGCGTCTCAATCCTCTGCCGTTACTCTTCGTCTCTCCGTCGACCGCACAATACGGGACCGCCTCCTGTCTTTCCCAGGATCCGAGCACTCTCCTTCTCTCCTTGAAGTTTACTTTAGTTGTATTTCTCATCCTCTATAACTTTAAAATACTCCTTTTTGCCTCTAGTTTCTGTGATAATGGGTTTTTTGTAATCGGTATATAACTATGTAATTTCTATTGAAATGAAATCTTCACATTAAAACCAAAAAGTAAAAGAAAAAAAACAAAACAAATAAAATAATATACATTGAACTTTGCATGAAAACAAGAAAAGAAAATGTTACATTTTAGATCTCCTGTTGAACCCATCCAAAATTGAAAAAGGAATTTGTGTGTTGTTTATTAGTGAGTACTTCTTAAAGCAAAAAGATTGGAAGAGAGTAAACATTAAGAAGCTGCCTCTCTTGTGTTACTTTGATAACTTTTTTCAAAAAATAATAGTACGTCCCATATAAATAAATATAGAGAGAAAAAAAAACAAAAACAAAAAAGAATAAATTGGAATGGTCTCACCAAACTTCACAGTTGAGCTTTTTTGAATGCATGTACTAATAAATAAATAAAGCGTGTGATTGTGAGTGAATGATCAAACACAGATACGCGTTTGTGAAGAATTGAGAATATGTACGTAGCTCTTTCTTCTCTTCTCTCTACTTAGAATAACCCTCTCTCTTTCAGGCAGGTCCTAGTGTTTTCACTTCTTTATGGAAAAATTAAAGATAATGAAATCTATATAATAATAACAATCCGAATAAATGCAACCAACAGTTGTGTTTTTTTATTCGTACCTTTTGGATGTTTCCTGAAAAATTATGATGGATCATTAAAACGGTTATTTATGAAAAGTTACAACCGATCACTGTAAAGTTGTGTTGATTAAAACATTTGTATCTTTTGAAATCTATATATATTTGTCTGTTTGAACTGTTTTCATTTTTTTTGCCATGACACAAAATCAACTAAAATTTCAATCTTAACAGTTTATACATTTTTCTAAATTATTTTCTAGCATTCATTCTTTTAAAAGTCAAGAAATTCCTCTAATCTTGATTTAACAAAAGAATTTTTGGAATGATGAATCTAATTTACATATTTTAGTTAATTTTAAATATAAAAGTTTTATGAAAATACCTAGAGTGTTTTTCCAAGATTTAGATGGATTACATAGTGAGTTTTTGGATTTTACTTTTCAATATATTTAAACCCAATCCGAATAAATGCCACCAAACGTTGTGTTTTTTCAATCGTAATTTTTGGATATTTTTTTTGAAAAAATCTGTAAAAAAAATAAATTGTATCTTTTACAAAGAGTTGTGATTGTTCATTGTAACAGTTTTTTTTGTAAAGTTGTAACTGTTCATTGTAGAGTTGTGTTTATTCGAATATTCGTATCTTTTGAAATCTATTTGTTTGAACTCTTTTCATTTTTTTGTCATGACACAAAATAATATAAAATTTTAATATCAACAGTTTTTATAGATTTCTAAATTATTCTCTAGCATTCATTCTTTTAAAACTAAAGAAACTCTTCCAATTCTTGATTTAACTAAAGATTTTTGGAATGATGAATCTAATTTACAACTTTTAGTTAATTTTAAATATAAAAATTTAATGTCTATATATAATAGCAATCCGAATAAATGCCACCAAAAGTTGTGTTAAATCAACCGTATCTTTTGAATATATTTTTTTAAAAATCTGTAGAAAAATTAAATTGTGTGTTTTACAAAAAGTTGCGATTGTTCATTGTAACGGTTTGTTTGTAAAGTTGCAACTTTCTACTGTAAAGTTGAGTTTATTCGAATATTCATATCTTTTGAAATCTAGATATATTCGTCTTTTTGAACTGTTTTCATTTTTTTGTCATGACACTAAATAATATAAAATTTCAATATCAACAGTTTTTACAGCTTTGTAAATTATTATCTGGCATTCATTCTTTTAAAAGTAAAAATATTCCTCCAATTCTTGATTTAACAAAATATTTTTGGAATGACGAATATAATTTACAACTTTTAGTTAATTTTATATATAAAAATTTCATGAAAATACCTAGAGTTTTTTTTTTCAAGAGTTAGATGGATTATATAGTGAGTTTTTGAATTTGACTTCTCAATATGATAAGAAAGATGTATTTTATTTAGAAGCAGTTTATATGGGTTATTAGGTGAAATCAAATGCAGACACAATATTTGCGATTTTTCGTAGCACCTTTTTATAACTTTTTTTTTTTAATTCAAACGGTTGTATCTGTTCATTGTGAAGTTGTTTCTTTTACTATATTTTATTTATATCTTTTCATCACAACTTTTCAGTCTAATAGGTCTGTCTATTTAAATAGTCATGTCTTTTGAATTCTCTTTATATTTGTCTTTTCATCAGTAACTAACAAGTTTGTTGAAACAAATTTTCCATTTTATGTTGAATCTAAATAATTAAATATTAATATCTAATATTTAACGTGATTCTATAATCTAACTAAAATTTTAGAAATGATTATAGCAATAGAGAAATTTAATACAACTTAATCTAGAATTTACAATTGCATCTATTTTTATCGTAAGTTTTTGTTAAAAAATTAGTTTAATATTTAAAAATAAGAATAACAATCTGAATAAATACAAACAACAGTTGCGACTTTGCTTAGTATTTTTTTGTAAGAAAATTGTTTTTATTCCTTTTTTTAAAAACTCAAACAGTTGTATCTTTTCATTTTAGAGTTATGTCTTTTCACTATATTTTATTTATATTTTTTCATCACAACTTTTCGTTCTAATAGGTGTGTCTATTTAAATAGTCATGTCTTTTGAACTTTCTATATATTTGTCTTTTCATCAATAACTAACAAATCATTGTTCGTTGAAACAAATTTTCCGTTTTATGTTAAATCTAAATAATTTAAATATTAATATCTAATATTCAACGTTATTCTATAATCTATCTAAAATTTTAGAAATAATTATAGCAATATAGAAATTTAATAAAACTGAATATAGATTTTTTTGCGTTGCGTCTATTTATCGTAATTGTTCTTTAAAAACTAATTTAATATTCAAAATTTATATTATTTTGTCTTTAGTTATAATTATTTAATAGAAAATTATATTTACTTATTACAACCATTAGTTCAAGATTCTCAGTTAGGATCAATTTGTCATAATGATTTTTTTTAATTGTAGCTTTACCATAATTCTTCATAAAAAACCTTATATTTATAATACTTTAAACAATAATTTTTTTGCAAAGTTGTGTCTATTCTAGATAATATTTTTTGTTACAAGTTTTCATTTTGATGGTTGTGTTTTTAGTAACAGTTTATGTTTAATTTATGTATTCAAACTATTTTATTACATTCAAATGATTTCATAATGTATAATTTTAAGTTTTAAATTTTATTTACGTTTTTCTAAAATACTTCTCCCGCGACATCGCGGGGGGTCTGAATCCTAGTGATATAAATAGTGTTACAGTTATTCCTTTTTACAACACACTTTGTATTTATATATTAAGTATACTAGATTAGGACCCGCGGGGCAAATTATTTATGATTAAAACATTTAAATTATAAGTTGTATTTATTGGTTAAATAATTGTTAATTTTATAGTTTAAACCATATAATACCGTAATATAATTTATTTTTTACATGATATTTATTTAACCAATTTAATTAGATATATCTATTCTCTGATACCAAAAATATTGAAATGATGTTTTACCCGTGTAACACCGAATTAATGAGATTTTCAATTTATATAAATATCGACAAAACCTGTCCCGCTATATAACCTCGGCCCTAGATATTTTAACTCACACTATATCATCTTAATTTTTAATATTTATTGTTTTGTATTATAAATATTAGATTGAGTTGGTATGTTATTTATTAAGATTATAACCATTTACATTTTATAAGATTGGCTCTTCTTATAAAGTTTAAATATTTAGAATACTTATAATTCTTAAAACAGTTGAGTATTTCTCATATTTGAAGTTTCGTAAAAGTTTAAATATATTATTAATATTTTAAAGGTCTTCTAACTTTTTTAAAAGTTGAAATATTTATAATATTTAAACTTCTTATAAAGTTTAAATATTTATAATATTTGAAACTTCTTAAACTTTTAAATATTATTAATATATTATAAAGTTTAACTTTCTAAAAATATAAATATTTATAATATTTATACGTTTTATAAAATATAAATATTTATAATATTTAAGTTTTTAAAAGTTTTAAATATTTATAATATTTAACTTTTTAAAAATATTTAAAATAGAGAATCGGAATAAACCATAAAAGTTTTTTAAGTTTGAATGTCTGATAAATTAAGCTTATTACTCATTTGTAGTCTGAATCATTTTGGTCTCTTTTATAGTTTGACTCTGAACTATTGCCCAATTTTTTAGGCGATGTGGGATATTGTACCCGTATTTTTTTTATTCATCTATTGAGTAATATATGTCCGTTTTAATTTTTTTTTATTACATCATATGCAAGAAAAAATCATAATTTTTATTAACTAAATGTATTATAGAATAATTCAAGATGTTGACCAAAAAAAAAAGAATAATTCAAGATAATGTAAATATAAACTCAAATAAAAATGAAAGAGAATCATATATTTATGTTTATATGAGGTAGACAAATTTCCTTATTTTTTTTAAATTTTACCTATAATTAATTTTGAAATTTTTGGTCACTAATACTAAAGTCAATGCATTAAATGCAAAAACTTTCCAAAAAGTATTTTTGAGCAAAAACTGCTACAAAAATACTAGTATAGATATGCTTAGATCAATAACTGACATTAGTTATCATTAATCACCAATCACTCAGGAGAAAGAAGTTTCATACTCAGCTTTCATTATCACTAATGAGTGAATCACTGAGCCATCTTATATATATTACAACTCTTTACCACAACCACTAATACTTAGAAATGATTACTAATCTGCCAAACCAAAACATTATCATCCAATTTAACGGTTGTAACTGGACTGAGCAGTGTATAATCTCTGGAGCTGTCTCTTTCGGTATCTCCAAGCCACTTGAATCTGCATAGCTGCTCGTAACCTCCAATAAGGAGACTCGTACCTTATGGCTCCTTGTACTCGATTGCTTCTTAAGAATCTTGAAAACAAGCTCGTTACATCTTCAAGATCTGCTACACTCAGCGAAAACGCCTCCACGTTTGTCACACACCTAACATTTCTGTTGCTGACCAATCCCTTTGGTGGCATCTTTATCCTCGTCCCATCTGCAAGAGTTTCAAAACATATTCAGTTCCAAGCTTTTCCTCAATTAAGTGTCTTCTAACAAGGCTTTTGTTTCAAGTTAAAGTTATGAACATAGAGTCAAATCTTTATTAGTACCGGGGTTTATAGAAGAGCGTTCGAGGCACCAACTGAGAAGTTCTTCGCCACAAACGTCGCCTTCTGATAATGGCAGAACAGAACCGTCTTCTCCAATGCTCTCCATCTCACCTCTCACTATGAATACCATTTTTTCAACTAGACCTTTGTTGTGCAACACCATGCTACCACTTATGTAAGTCCTCTGTTTCAGCCTCTCACGGATAGAATCTAAGATTGATTCATCCATCAAGGAAAATATCCTCACCTGCAAACCCATCAACATGTCAAAGTCTTACAATTGAGTTTCAAGTAGTGGTTAATCTATGCCTATTATCTATAAACAGTTGGATTCAGAACTAGATATTTTTGTAACACTATGGAGTCTTTCGTACACAAAAAGAATACTAACTGATGGATACTAAATAATGCTTTAATTGGCTGTTACTTATTTAAGTTTACCTTCTTCAGAAATTTGAAGAGGTGTCGTCTTATATCTCTTTGGAGGTCATCAGGCATATTCTCAAAGAGCAACTCTTCGTTAACTCCTCTAGTCGCAGCCCAATTGTACCGTTCAGCCTCGCGTACTCTCCTGAACAATTATTGAGTTGATTAGTTTTTAAAGGACACATTACATAGCCTATGAAAATCAAATGCCACAGTGAACAGACTTCCTTATATCTTCTGGCAACAGTCTGTGGCTCATCCACTGCTCCACATCACGCCGTCTCAGCATCATTTCCATCCTCCTAAAACAGGACATGCACAAGTCATCACTACACTTAAAGATTTAGCCAAGTACCCACCATCTCCTCAAAATATTTTTTGTTTTGAGATACTATTTGATGAAATGTGCTAACCTTCGATCTAGAGATTGGAGGAAGTTGTGCATATTACCAATAAGCCGCGCAAAAAGCAAAAGCCCTAGTCCAATGATACCCATTGTAAAGAAAACCTCTCCCACTGAGTAACTTGGGCTCAAGTTTCCACAAAGTGTGCTTATTTGCTTTCAATATTGAAAAACATTGTGACATTTAGTTAAGAGTGATTCAAAGATTAATAGTTGCAACAGCAAAACAAACCTGAAATGAACTTAAAATAGATCCCAACTTACTTGGAATCCCCAAAACAGAGAATAACTGTATCTTGTGAAGAACTTAGACTCATTGGTAAGATTCACTGCCTTCAAGAAAATTCCATAAGTCATACCATTCTCTTGAAAACAAGCATTGACACTAGAACTATTTCTCCAGAGAGCTCGTTTTGACTCCAATGCATAACTTCTACGAGCACAATCGATAAGGTTTCTACGTTCATCCCCAGATATATCCAAAGCATTCAGCATGCATTTCTTAACTCTCTGAAAAAGAGCAAAACAGCAAGAAACAAATCTTGAACTCTTCTGATAGATATAAGGAGAGAATCTTTAAGAACACTGTAGCAATATCATATATACCTGCAAACCAAAAAGATACCAGCAAGAACCAACACCATGACCAACAAGCATGAAGGTGAGAAGATTAATAACAAAATTGGCCCAGGCTGACTCAAATATGAAGCCGGTCGGTGTTTGTCCAGCAAGAAGAGGTAAGAGTCTATGTAACTTTGGAAGGTATTGAAAAAGAATCGTAGCGCGTAATATCTGTTTCTCATATTCTCCCCTGGGTATGCCCAAGTGTGCTGGTATTACCCATAATATCATAACCTGCAAGCAAAAGAAATAACAAATTTACCGTTCAAACGACATTATTAGAGTTAACATCAAGCAAAAAACATTTGAAGGTTAATATACCTGTGGAATGGGTAACACTATGAACAGATCAGGAAAAAACTTCCCTCGGAAGTAATGGCGAGCAATTTTGCTTGGATGGTCAACTAACTGGCCTGCACCAACGATTCTAGATTCAGGAGCTACATAGGCCAACCTAAACTGCAACACATATGACCAAAGAAGCATTAAAGCCAATAAAGTTAAGTTCCTTGACATAGGGTAGGGAGATGGGAACAAAGGAGACACACCTGAAGCAGCATGTTAATAAAGAATATAAGATCCGTTATACTTCTAATAGACACCAATTTCTTTGTCATAGGCCAATCAATAGTTATGCATTTGTTTTCCTGCAATAGTAATAAACTCATTAAAACGTAGACAGTCACAAGCAAGAGATTGATAGAGCAAGAGAAGGAAACATATATACATGGTGGATCAATAAGAGGAAGAAGAAGAGAGGATCTATAAAAATGGCCACTAAGCTTGAAAAGGCTAAGATTCTAGTCCAGACTTGAACGAATTTGGAATGAGGATTCATGATCCCTGGTAAGTATCTACGAGCAGAGGACGCAAATCGCTTAGCCCAACCTCTAGCATCATCATACAGCACAGTGTGAAACTAAACAAGAAAAAGAAAAAGGAAATGAGCCCTTGTGTCAGCTATGTTTACTTGAGTCTCACAAAGGTAAGAAGTAGAAGCAACAATGTACATACTCATACCCTAGAGGCAGAAACTCTGGAGGTGTGTAATTGAGCAGCTTGGCGGTTGTAGTAAGAAGGACAAGTAGTACAGTAAGGATCATTACACATCCCCAGTTGTCCAGATCTCAAGAGATTTGCGTTTTGGTATACAAAATCATCTTCAGGTGGAACATTAATGGAATGAGGAGGTTGTTGAGGAGAAGGAGGGGAGAGAGGTTCAGTTCTGCGAGTAGAGTAAAGAGGACCACTCATTTGCACCAAACGAGGTCGTATTCTTTGGGTTCGGAGAGGGCCTGTGTAGCCTAAAACCACACTCGAGTTGTCAAATCCTTCAGTGGAGAAAGTTGGGTTTGAGAGGGAAAGACTACGATTCGTTGAAGTAAAAGTCCTAGTAGTGCGAGCACGAGGTGGTGTTGCTTCTGGAATCGGAAGAATGGGGAACTCTTCGTTCTCGGTCTGTGAAGCCATTTAATTGGCCTAGACAAAGTTATAGAAAAGGGTTTGAGAAGAAAAGAGAAGAAGACCCTGAAACCGAATAATATAGGAGAAGAAAGCAAAAACGATGATGACACACAGAGTAAAGAAGAAAGGGCGGAGAAGGAGATGATGACAGCAGAGACCAGAGAGACTTGGGTTTAGTTTTTTTCTTTTAGCTCGTCGTCAAGCAAGTGTAGACGACGATCTTTTTATAAGGAAAATAAAACAAAACAAATGGAAACAATACACTGAACTTTGCATGAACCCATCAACCAAAGTTAAAACAAGAAATTGTGAGTTCTTTCTTTAAAGCAAAAAAGGTTGGAAGAGAGAAAACCTCAAGAAGCTGCCTATTGTGAAAACTTTATCCAAATATGTTATTTTACTTAGTGCTTAAGAATTCTGAATTTCTGAGCTACTATTTTGTTTAACTGAAACAGGTGTTTAAGGTATTAGTTTTTGAGAAAATAGATTTGCTAGTTTCAAAAATAATAGCTAGAGCTGGAACTCGTATCGTATAAATACAGTACATTGAAGAGAAAAAAAGAAAGAACGAAAGAATAAATTGGAATTCTCACCAAACTCACACACAGTTGAGCTTTTTTGAATGCATATACTATAAGTCTATAATAAATAAATTAAGCGTGTGATTGTGAGTGAATAAACAAACACAGATACGCGTCTGTGAAGAATTTAGAATAGTTCTCTCTTTCAGGTCCTGTGTTCTCTCTTCTTTATGGAAAAATTAAAGATAATGATAGTGTTACCTTTATTCCTATTTACAACACATTTTGTATTTATAATTTTATATAGTAAGTATATCTGCTTAGATCAATAATTGACCTTAGTTACTATTAATCACCAACTCTACATGCTCTCTCTCTCTCTTCTTTCCGCTAATTTTTAAAAAATTTGTTATGTCAGACACTCGGACTTGTCAGTAAACCTTTGAATCTCAAAATTCAGAAAATACAATGATTTATTAAGCCCAATAGTAAACGGGCCGAAACTACTAAACCCAAATACGTAAGACACGTGTTAAAACATGAATGGTACGAAATCAAATGCTTGTTGCTTTGGCGGATTTTGCCTGTTAAATATGCTCTCTGCACTACTGATACAACTGATCAGACGTGTCAGCTCTCTTTTCTCTCTCTCACTACACTATTTCTTGGTTTGTATCTTCTTTCCCACTCCGATCCTTCATTAATACTAGTGTTCAGCGATCCAAAACTTCCTTTTCTGTAACATTTCTTATCTTCTTGAAAAATTCATCAATGTCTCTCTCTCTCTTTCTTGATCTTTGCATATATTCTCATTTTGCTTTATACATTTATAAAAACCACTAACCAAAAGTGTATCTCTTCCAGGTTGAAGAAGATGAAGAGCAAAAAATCCATGGAAGCTACTCATCCCCCTCCACAGTTGCCATCTCTCTCCGGTACTATTCCTCTTCCCATTTTCAAATCTCTTCTCTCTCTCTCCTCATTCTCTTTTTGGAGCTTTTCACATTTTCAAATTTTCAAAACACACAAAAGCTTGATACAGAACAGTGGACCCCCCTTTTCTCTTTCTTCTCAGTTTGTCTCTTTTTCTCTCACATTACTTCTTGTCTTGAAAAATGCTGGAAACAGATCTTGAAGCTCGGATGCAAATCCTTCGTGTGTCTGCTTTTGAAGAAAACAAAGGAGATGATGATACTTTTGCTCAACGAGCTGAATGGTTTTACCAGAGACGACCCCTCCTTCTCTCGCTTTGTCTTGACCTCTACAACGGCTACATCACTCTCCTGGGTCGTTCTTCTCATCCTACCAAACCGAATCTGCAGCTGCTTAAACCCACAATCTCTCGTCCTAATCACACTCTCCAAGATGACGACGACGACGACTGCATTTCAGACATTGATTCCGTCAGTGACATCAGTTTCGACAGCAACTTATCCTTTCAACAGAGGCAAGATTCTTCTGCGGTTTCAGATAAAGTGGATGAGCTTGTTTCTCAACTCGTGACCGCAAACTTGGACAAAGAGATTGTGCAACACGAGTTACTTTACAAAGAGCAGCAGTTTCACGAAGCCTCCAAGACTGTAGACCTGTTGAAGAAGTTCGTCATGTTGCTGGAGATGGAGAAGGAAGTAGCTGTTGAGGAAAACGCTAATCTTGGCTACAAGCTCACTTCTCTCTTAGAGGAGAACAGAGAGCTGGCCACAGAGGCGTTGTTCATGAAGAACGAAGCTGTTGGGCTCGCTCGGTGTGTTCTTAAGATGAGAGATGATCATTTTAACAAGGTCTGCCTTCTTCAGAACCGCATCTACTCGCTTCAGGCATCGGGGAACTCGGAGCCCGCCGCCTATGATAAGGTTTCATCCGGATGCTTTGGCCTGGATAAGTATAAGACCAAGAAGAAGAAGGAGAACAAAACCGAAGAGAAAACTGGATTCAAGTGGTTGAAGAAGCTCAACAACATTAACCTCTTTACAAAGCCATCAGCTACCGCTCCATCATGCTGCACTTTCAACTTGCCTAATTAGCTTAATCCTAAGGTGTATCAGTAAACTATGAAAAATGCATACACGACTTCGTGTATGCTCTATCGCTTATGTGTAATGCTTTTCAGTGCATCTCCCCGATGCACTGTTTGTTGTAGCCCGCAAACAATGTGTGACTCCTTGATCCACATATGTATGGTTTTCATGACTCACTTATCTGGTTAACACAACAATGTCATGACCTTCCCACCCACAAATGCTTACTGATTTATAATCATACTGTATCTCTGGATAACTTGGAAAACGATAGGTTAAGAGATAACAATGCTTCATCAGGAAAGCCGATTTTCCAGCTTGATTATACTCTATGTCATTTTCTCTTTATCTTCTCTCATGCTAATATCTGAAGGAACAGAACATATAGTTGGCGACAGCAGTGGCTGGGAGCTCTTTACAAACTATACCAACTGGACACAAGGAAGGGAGTTTCATGTAGGCGATGTCTTAGGTAATTTTTCTTAACTCCTGGATTTCTAAATTCAGCAAAATCAAAGTTGAATCCCATCTCACTTCTTCAGCATTCACCTTGCTAAATCTGTCTATCTTCTTCAACAGTATTCAACTACAAAAGTGACCAGCATAATGTTATGCAAGTTAACTCTACAGCATACACGGATTGTAGAACAGACAACTACACATCTCTCTTCACCAAAGGCAACGACTCAATAATCATATCAGAAGTTGGAACGCTATGGTTCATATGCGGAGTGGATGACCACTGTGAAAATGGCCAGAAGCTAAGCATTAACGTAGCTCCTTGAGTACCGTAATGGTTATCAAAGATAGGCAGCTTGGTGTTTGGGTAGTCTTTAGTACCAAAATAATGTCATTAACTTCGATAATATCATATGAATAATATTATATATATACAGCGCAATGTCATTACATCTTGATACACTAATAACCTATATGCATCCCTTGCCACACTGGAAACCCAACCTTCTACACAAAAAAAGAGACATTTCTTGTAAGGATCTAGTAGAGGAAAAAGAATTACCCTTTTTATGACAAACACGTAGACACCTATCATCAGTATGCATCCAGATACAACTCCCAATGTCAGAATACTTCTATGTCACATCTACTTCAACAACTTTCATTTGAAGGCTCGCAATCCGGGCCTGCAGTGATAGTTAAAACACCAAGAATTTTGTAAAATGTCTCGAAACAGAGATTTCAAATATCAGATTATGAGATTTTAAGCAAAAGCATTCATCCTGCCAGAGGCATAGAAGCTTATCTTCCATTGGGAAGGTACATCTATCTATGCTTAAGTGCTAAATAAAGGAGGCACGAGATGTAACAAAACAAACCTTGAATGATTTAGATCTGCGAAGAGAAGGATCTATCTCTAGACATTTCAAGTACGACTTCTCTGCGAGATCATATTGACCTTCTGCTACGTAGACATCACCTTGGCAAATGTAGAGCTGGTAGATGAAGTCATAAATTGAAATAAGAATTCAAACATGAAATCCACAAAAATCAAAAGACTATTATCCCAGAGTATACCTCAGAATAGTTGGGAGATAAGGCTAGAGCTCGGCTTATATCTTCAAGAGCCCCAGAGTAATCAAGCATTCCCAATTTTGCTACTGCTCTGCAATCACCAGATTCTAACAATCTAACAATCTCTGAAGAAACAGTGACCAAAAAATGAAAATTTTGGTCCTTTTTGTTACCTGTGTTTGAAGATTCTATGCAAGCCACCATAGGGCTTCAGCTCTAAAGCCTGCAACCATACACATCTCTGGTCAAGCAAGCTCCACAAGAATGGAGAGGAAGAAACTGCGACAAATATGTAAAATTCTACAGACCTGAGTGAGAAGAGCTTCAGATTCCGAGAAGTTTCCACCATCGATTTGAGAGAGAGCATTGTTGGTGAGCGCTAAAGCGGTGAGAGCGTCTGCGACGGCGGAGGACGAAGAAGCTTCACGACCACCTTCACCACAGAGGCTGAACAAGATTTCAGCAGCACGAGAAGACGTGGCGCAGTGACGGAGGATGAGACCTTGAGGGAGAGCAACGAGGTTTGGACCGGCACCGCATCGGCCGAGGCAACCGGAGGGAGTGACTCGGAGTTCGGGAGGTGCGAGAGCCGTTAAAGTCTCGAGAATCTGGAAGGAGCCTTGTCTCCGGCAGGTACGATTCGTGCAAACGCGAATCTCCTTCACTTGTTCTCCTGAGCTCCGGCAGCTTAACGCCGGCAAAGCAACGGAAGCCATAAACGATAAGAATAGGATATGAAAATAAGAAATAAATTAAATAAATAATGGTTTTAACCGGTTTGACTAAACCGGAATTGATTTTACAATTGTTCACAGAAACTCAAGTTCAGCCAATTGAGCTTCGTTTCCCAAACAATCAAACATGAGTTTTGAGTTTGTTCCCACTCAAAGGAACATCACTAGACATTGATTCTTGATCAAATTATGAAACTTTTCAACACAAGTAGTATACACTAAAGGACCTGTAGATTCAAAAGACACAAGACGTAACGCTTTCTCTTCACTTGAAATATGATGACCATAAAGATTACAAATCATGACCAACAAGGCAGGAGCAACCATTTACATTAACTAAAGGTCATAAGGCTATTGAACATCTACAATAACTGGCAAGGACACAAATCGTTATGGAGGATCAACATCATCTTCTTGGTTTAAGAAGCGGAAACCCATAATGTATCTGTACTCTCCAGTGCCAAGACAGCGAGAACAGTCACTTAATCCACTCCCTCCACAGCTCCTACACCTGTGACCAAAACTCTACACTTCTTTAGTTCTTGAATCAAATATATCAGAGAGATACAAAGCCACAAGAACATCTTTTGTCTTCAAAATATGTGTTACCATTTGGGCCACTCTCCTCTTGGAAGCATTTCCACATCAACACAATTCGTCCTCCCTTTAATCATATTATCACAAAAAAAAAGCAAGAATTTAAGTTTCTTTATGAGACTTTTTTAAGTTAAGATACAGAGAGACAAGTTCTGTTTCATTACCTTTCCCACAACAGTTGAAACAATCAACTCTTCCAGTTCCATGGCAGATTACACATCGGTCTTTCTCCCTTCTCTTCACACACGTCTTAGCTCCGGACTGCTAAACATCGAATACCCCCTTAGCACTCAGCTCTTTCTTATTTCAGATATCAAAAGTCTAGAGAGATATAGAAATTGAGGTTTTTGGTTTCATACCTGAGTTCTGACTATCCATGAAGGTTTGCTGAGATAGAGCCTAGGTTGGCTCTGCGTAGGTTTAGAATTCGAAACGCCTTCCTCTGGCCGGACAGCCATGGCCGCCGTGGGAGGTAGACACACGTTCGCCGCCATCTCCGTCGCTCTTTCAGTCTACTAGACGCCACAATTGCTCTGTTCCTCTTCCTCATTCCAGTTTTTGATCCTCTCTCTCGGGCCTAAGGCCCATATCTCTATTAAGCCTTTTTGAATCTGGCTAACTCTGTTTCTTCTCAATAAACCCGTTGCCAAATTAACCAAACCGGATCGATTTAGTGTGTTTCAAGGTTCGGTTCAATTTTATTCGATTTCTATTAATGTAACCAAACAAACTAAACAAAACAGAGTTCAAACCAAATGAAACACAATGAGTCAATGACTCTCAAAGTGACTCAAAACTTGAGTATTGAAATCATTACTGTTGTTATGGAGTATGGACCAATCCAATTGATTTACTGTTGTTACTGTTGTCAAATATACCAAACCGGATCGATTTAGTGTGTTTAAAGTTCGGTTCAATTTTATTTTATTTTCTATTATGTAACTTAACTAACTAAACCAAACAGAGTTCAAACCAAATGAGAAACAATGAGCCAGTGACTCAAATCTCTGAGCCTCTGACTATTGAAATCATTACTGTTGTATTGCTGTTTACTTCTCCAACAATTCAAAATAATACAGACTGGTGAGTTGGTATTGCTTTCTTTTGTCAAATATATACTCAAGATGTCCCCTCTTCCATTGTATTTAGAAAAATGCTTTAGTTACAAGCAACCAATTTTGGATTATAAATGAAAAAAAAATAGAAAACAGAACCAACTTCCATTGTCATCCCATCTTTGCCAACCTGTCGACTATAATTAAAAAGCCCACATGATGATTTGCTTCCAAAAACTCCATCTCATTCTCTTCCTGTTTCACATAAGAGATTAAGAATCAAAACCTCAAAAAATTCAAAGAAGGTAAAAAAGAGAAGCCTGAATCTTGGCCTTACAGTCGAAAGTAGCCCAGCTTGATGGTGGTGCTATGGTGGTTCTTCTATTCTGATTCAATTCGTTGGAGAAAATCTCATTCTTTTGATTTGGTTTCTTAACTTCCAGCCCCACTGGTAGAGGTAGAGCATATACATTCTCCTTCATATCTACCGAACCCTGCATTATACATAACGGTTTATGAGAAAAATGACTCAAGATCCTTCTAGAAAAAGGTTTCTTGATTCTTGCCGTAGGATCAATGGTGATGAAAATGAATTTGTTTGCATTCAGAAAGTGAACTTTGTGAGAATACCACATACCGCGCGAATTCTTGTTTCTGGAGGTGTTGCGTGAAGAACATGATTACGAAGGATCTCTTCGTCAAGTGAAAGAGTTCTAGCTTTCTTTGGAGTTTCAGGCTTATAGCCGCTCTCTACCAAGTGACTAACTTTGCAGCTTAGATTACTAACTATAGGAGCCGGTTGAATCCCTTTAGGTGAAACCCATTTCTTGTCATTGTATCTAAAAATAACACAAACATAAGAAGAAGAAAAAGATTCAAGCTAGAGTTGTCTTGTAGCAGATGAAGGAAGACTTTCTAGCATAGAATAGAATCAATACTTGGCTCTTATAAACATGTCGCTTGAACTTCTCTCGAAATGAGGAGGCAATTCTGATTCCCAATACCGATTTGCCTTAGCATTACCGGTAGCTAAACACGAGAATAAGAAGCATTATGGGATTATTATGATGAATTCAACTACTAAATGGGTTTCAATTCATTATATACAAAAAGAGGAGCTTACATTGCATGAAAGCAACCTGATCTGGAAGCCATGTATCCAGAGTTATAGACCTTACCTGTTTTCAGAAAATTCATCAGTAACACTAATTTGTATCATTCATCTTCAAAAGAGAGGTAATTTAGGGAGGCACCTGTGAGATATGGACGCCGAGGCTACGATGGATTCCAGAGCATTGCATACAAATGAATATCCCAAGGTTCACACTTGCCCATCTTGGTGCCCTGTAAATAAAGATAGATCCAACATCACAAGCTCTTACCATTTTTGTTAAATGATCATTAAGAAGATGTTATCATCAATCATGCTTACTTTGATCTACAATCTGCACATTCTCGATTGTCCTGGTGCTTCAAAAGTGCTTCCAATATCTATAACCCACACAAATCTTTAACCTTTTAGCCATTAGACGCAAAAATCAATTGGTGAAATCAAAAAGAATAAGAGGAAACAAAAAAAAAGATGGGACCTTGGAATGTTTGGCGTTGAGCTCCTTGGAAACAGAGGCCTTCCCGTTCATTCTGATGAAAGATAATCACAGAGACAGAGAAACAGAGAGGCAATTGAAAAATCAAACCAAGTATGTAAACAGAGAGCGAAATTGATTTTTTAAGGAAGAACGGATTTGAAGGAGAGAAGAGGGAAAGAGAAAGAGAGAGAGAGAGAGAAGGAGAAGTGACGGTTTCTCTCGTTACCCCTTTTATATCTGTCACCGCGACACCTCATCTCTCTATTTTTGTTAGTTTTTAATCGAAGATGATGGAGTCAAAGGCTCAAAGCAAAAAGGATGGATTTTTTTCAAATCCCTAGCTCTCGAAAACCCGATTTGATCACTCATGCTCACACCTTCGAAAACCCAATCGGAAGAATCGATTTTTCTACTGAACACAATCGACGATTCCACCTCAATTTTGCTCAGGTTATCATCTTCTCTCATCTGAGCCTTACGGGTTACCATAAAAATCTCTTTTTGTATCCTTAGTCCACCCAAGTTTGGGTTTTTTTCATGTGCTCGATATGGTCTTTAACTGTTTGACGATCATGAATCTAAAGATCTTTATATACGAGTTACGTCATACAGGTAAAAGGGAAAATTTTGAAGAAGCATCATTACACTTATATTTGAGTTTAAGAAGATCTACTCAGGAAGTTGTCGACTTTTGAATTGGTTGCAGCAGAGAGAAACTTCATACAAACAGGAGGGTTTACTCCTGCTATAGCCAGCACTGAGCTTGGCAAAGACCAAATGCCATCTCCGCATATTAAACCAGAAGCCACCGCTGTCCCAAAAGCTTCAGCCTTGGCTGCATCTACTCTTTCCCAGATAAAAAGTATTAAACTTCCCACACACATGTCAATTGCAAAGTAAGGTCCCAAGAAAAACGGTATAGCCATTGCCATTGGAAGAGGAATGAACCTTCCCCATTTGCTCTTGAGACTATCTTTTACTATGTTTACGAGAATCGCTACACTGAAGAACGCGTAGCATAGAACGAGGCATTCTCTCGGTAGAGATGAGACACCTTCCACTCCTAGTTTAGCCATACTTCGATATACGGTAGCAAACGGTGCAGGGTATTCACTGTTTGGGAGACCTAAATCATCAAACGCCTTGTAGAATAGCCAGAACACGCAAGGAGATACCACACAACCCATTGCTGTTCCAATCACTTGGCTCACAAACATTGACTTTGGTGATGACAACGTGAGGTAACCTGTCTTAAAGTCCTGTGTCAGATCCGAAGCTGTTGAGACTATATTCATCATGACACCACATGCTGCTAGACCAGCCAGCATACCGCCATGCTCAGAGCCAGCCCAAGCTCCGATTGTGAATATGGCGAGCTTTCCATAAGTTGAAGCCAAGGACCAGTCTGTGAGTCCAGCTCCATACGCGTTACAAAAAGCTAAGACAGGCGCGCAGATATATATGACCAGAATGTAATACCATCTTAGCTGGTGAAACATGTGAGGGAGGATGGCTGTTGATGTTGCAGCGATTATGATATAACCTCCAACAGCAAACCAAGTCGGGATTTGGTCTTTGAGGAAGAATCTTGTACGACGTTGATCATCATAAGACTGCTTTGGGCTTAATGGGGAAGCATGAGGGTCTTCTTCTAGTGTGAAGGAGGTTCTTGAAATAGACGTTGTAGTGCCTCGAAGCTGTACAAATAGTCCTGAAAGAGTCCGGCTGAGCACCTTGCAAAAATTGTATAAGCCATCTCCTAGGATTATAGCAACAGCTATAAACACCTGAAAGAAAAAAACATAGTCAAGTACAGAGAGATTAACTTGAAGCAGGGCGATTCATAGAGAGAATTAACAGAGAAATGTTATGGAGAGTTTAGTTTGCCTTGTAAGCTTGGAGACCATGCATGCTGCTGGATGGGACATTATCAGGGAACCAATCTCCCTTTTTGGTTTCAATAAGAGGCCACATTATCCCCCAAGAGAGGATTCCTCCCAAAAGGACAGAGATGTTGATTATATACGGACATATCATTCCAACACCAACATATGTTGCTGAAAAGTCAAAGTAGAACCTGTTTGTATATCAGACTCTCACCAGAAAGGAACCAGATTGTGGTTCAAGCCAATGCTCTATAATTTCGAGTTACGTGAATTGTTTATTGAGCTTACTTGTACTGGTAAGCTTTGAGTCCAAATGTTGGGAAGTTGGAGAACCCACAATTTTCTCCACCAGTAAAGAACCATTGGAAGAAACTCCATAAGAAGCTTATAGAGAAAAATTTCCCCAACACCCTCACTTGTTTCCTGATGCAGAGAGCAGCATGGAGTCAAAAAGAAGCAGAGAACTCAAGACTTGAAAGTGCATAAAGTGAAAGGTTCGTACTTTGCTAGCTTGGCTCCTTGAGGGGTGTGAAAGCTGTTGATAAGATGAGCTGTTGCAGTACCNTGGACATATCATTCCAACACCAACATATGTTGCTGAAAAGTCAAAGTAGAACCTGTTTGTATATCAGACTCTCACCAGAAAGGAACCAGATTGTGGTTCAAGCCAATGCTCTATAATTTCGAGTTACGTGAATTGTTTATTGAGCTTACTTGTACTGGTAAGCTTTGAGTCCAAATGTTGGGAAGTTGGAGAACCCACAATTTTCTCCACCAGTAAAGAACCATTGGAAGAAACTCCATAAGAAGCTTATAGAGAAAAATTTCCCCAACACCCTCACTTGTTTCCTGATGCAGAGAGCAGCATGGAGTCAAAAAGAAGCAGAGAACTCAAGACTTGAAAGTGCATAAAGTGAAAGGTTCGTACTTTGCTAGCTTGGCTCCTTGAGGGGTGTGAAAGCTGTTGATAAGATGAGCTGTTGCAGTACCACTTGGGTATGTTAGTTTGAAGTCTATTACCATTATCTGCAAACACACAGAAATTGGCAATGCAAGATCTCATAACTCCATTGTTCCTTTTTTATTCACAAGAGAGAAAGCAGGAAACAAAAGTTATGATATGACCAACCTTTCGCAGGGGAACAACCGAGAAGAGGCCAAGAAAGCTGACAACAAAGAGGAAACCCATAATCCAACCCAAAGAAGGGTTCTTAACTCCACGGTAAGCATCTCCTGATTGGTTTGCAATTCGTTCACTCATGCCAAAGAGGTATGTTCCAAAGCCTCCTGTATAAATTTCATATGCCCAAGTAGATGCATTTATTTTAAAGCAAAAACCTTGACATAACTAGAAAGAGAGAGAATTATAAAGCAAAAACCTTGACATAACTAGAAAGAGAGAGAAAGCAGGTGAGTGTTGAGTACAAAAGACTCGACAGATTTGTACTTTTATATTAGAATGCCACAAAACACACGCAAGCAAAACTACGGCAAGATGCAATTAAAAACTGATTGATTTCTAATTCAATGTGAAGATGAGTTTTGTTTACCGCTAAAGGCAATGCCAGAAGAAGCAACAACACAGGTCTGAATAACAGTATTCTCCTGGCGAGTAAATGGCTGTTTCAAGAACCCAGACCTATGGAGCATCTTGGTCCATGTCTTGACAAAGAAGAAACCCAGAAGACCAGCTGAGACGTTCAGCGAAGGTATGATTCCCGTTGTGAGGTTAAGCTTCATAACAATGAAGCTAAACAAGATGCTTAGGAAAAAGCTCACCACAAAAGCCCTCAAGGTCAGCTGCTTCTTCCAAGAAGGTACTTCTCTACTCTCAAAGATCTTCTCCACAGATTCATCCTCTTCCTCTTCATCTTCGTCTTCTTCTTCAACATACTTGTTCTTGGCTTTCTCTGATTCTGGACTAAAACCAGTTTCTTGCAACTCATGTTCTACAATCTGACGATCTCCCTTTCTCATACTTTCTTTCTCGTTTTCTCTGTTTCTTAGATCTACGAGAGGAGAGATGGTGGACGGAGTATTATTGGAACGAGAATCAAAGCTCTGAAGGAGTCAACTTGGACTCGTTTTTAACATTCTGACAAATCAGATAGCTTTATT
>NC_025703.1:8842371-8854984 GCF_000633955.1 Camelina sativa | reverse complement strand
ATCTTCTCCACAGATTCATCCTCTTCCTCTTCATCTTCGTCTTCTTCTTCAACATACTTGTTCTTGGCTTTCTCTGATTCTGGACTAAAACCAGTTTCTTGCAACTCATGTTCTACAATCTGACGATCTCCCTTTCTCATACTTTCTTTCTCGTTTTCTCTGTTTCTTAGATCTACGAGAGGAGAGATGGTGGACGGAGTATTATTGGAACGAGAATCAAAGCTCTGAAGGAGTCAACTTGGACTCGTTTTTAACATTCTGACAAATCAGATAGCTTTATTCTACTTTATTACTTAAAATTCTTTGTCGGTATGTCTGTAAACAGCTAATTATATTTGGCACTTAAGTTGTTAATGGTTAACTAAATCAACACAACACCATTAAGTTCTTACAAGTTCTTAATAACTCTTCCATATCCAACATGCTTGGACACAACAAATATCTTCAATCATTTTAAAGAAACAGTGTTTTTGAGTGCTATCTAGACCACAGAAGTGAATAAAAAGTCTATACCTTTTTTTATTTAAAAGGATAATGACAATTGAAGATAAGGAGACATACAAAACCAATGGTGTGTTTTATTTCCTTCATCTCGAAATGGCATATCTTTCCCAATAATAAAATGAAATAAACAAGAAAAGGACCAATCTATAAATTATATATTCCCATAAACACTACAATCTGATTTACACGTGAGGACCACACTATTACAGACCTTTTTTTTTTTTCAACTTTTGATTTTTTTAAGAAAACACTAGGAGACACAACGGTTCAATTCCTAAAAATGTCATCTTTTGTTTTTTTTGATAACGCTTCTAAAAGGAACTTGTCATTTTCTTTGGAAGAAAAAAAAAAAAACAAAACTTGATCTTTAACCAGTGGAGCTGTGATTATAGAACCTTGAACATTGTGAAGCAGGTCTTGAGAGCAGAGGTGCAACTTCTATCGGACACGTGGACAAACCAACGATTGGATCCGTCTCCATACAGTTATAAGACAAACAGAGAGAAACAGAGTCTGGTAGTTGGAGACCAGAGTTCCAAGGGAATCTCGTGAAGTAGTTATGTTGCAAGAAGAGCTGTTTTGTTGTACCATTGATTAAGCTCTTGACGTATTCCTCTGGAATGTCTCCTGTGAGACGGTTATTGTTCAAGAACAGAGCCTCTGCTCCGGCGAGCGCGGGAGGTAAGTCTCCGGAGATTGAGTTATGGCTCAGATCAACAATGGAGCCCTGTGGTAATAATGACGGCGCTTTGGAGGTGGCGATGGATATGAAGTTGTTTCGTTGTAGGAACATTGTTGAGATTGTGAGGCTGAAGAGCGAGTTAGGGATTGCACCGGTGAACTGGTTCATGCTGAGGTCGATGTATATCAGCTCTGTTAATGGCTCCAAGGCGTTGATTGTGCCTTGCATTGAGTTTCCGGAGAGAGATAAGTACCGGAGAGTGATCGGGAAAGCGGGTGGGAGTTCGCCGGAGATTTGGTTCAGCTTTAGGTCTAAATGGAACAAGGGGCTAGAGACAGGGTTAAGGTTGTTGGAGAAATGGTTTGAAGCTAAAACAAGGACTTTGAGTTGAGGAAGAGTAGTGAGAAAAGGAGGGAGAGAACCTGAGAGTTGGTTATAGCTAAGGTCAAGAGTGTGGAGGTTTGAGAGAGATGATAAAGAAATGGGTATAGGACCGGTTAAGCGGTTTCTTGTTAAGGAAATGAGTCGAAGGAGAGGGAGGGAATCGAACCGAGGAGGGAGAGGACCGGTGACAGAGCCGGGGTAGAGAATGAGTTGGGTTAAGTGGGTTAGATTGGAGATGGAAGGGGAGAGAGAACCGGAGAGATTAGGGCCAAGAGATAAGCCGGTGACACGGCCAAGAGAAGAAGAGCAAGTAAGGCCTGAGAAGGAGGAACAAGGGTCAGGGACTGTGAAGTCCCAGGATGAGAAGAAGGCTGAACCGGGCATGTCGGTTAAAGAGTCTCTGACGGATTCCAAGGCGGCTCGGTCCGTAGGAGCTAATGAAGAGAAAGTGGAGTGGACGAGAGTGAGCAGAAGGAGAAAGAGAGTGTAGCTCATGTTGTGTCTTTTGTTGAGAGTTGTGTTGTTCTCTTTTGTCAAATGAGTAATAAGTTTGGTGAGAGGTTTTTTTAAAGAAAGAAGAGAGAGCGTGAGAGAAAAGAGTAATAATGAACTACACAGCATGTGTGTGTGTGAGTGAATATGTTAACGTTATGGACTCTTGTTCGAAAATGTGTTAGTTTATTTATTACGCCTCTTTTTTCACTCTTGTCGGTGACATTGGCGGTTGTGGTCCCTTTTTTGCATTCAAATCTTTTCAGGAGGTAATTTAAGATTGGGAGATTCCGGTTTTTTACTCTCTACAAGTTCGATCGATTTGGTTTGACAAAATTGTGGATAGATATATGCCAAACCTATATAATCTTAGCTGATGAAGTAAATAAGTGTATAAACTTGAAATTAAAATATACGGAAAAGTCTTCGTTTATTTGATTCGATATTCACAGCTATGGTTAAGTTGTACTATATTAGAACTAGAAGTAAGTTGGTTTTGTTTTGGTTTTTAAAAAGTTAGGTTCAGTTTGTAAACCGTATTCTAACGGCAACTGTCATGTTGGAGGAGAAATAACAAATTACTATATTTATTTGGCAGACTCGTAATTTTTGTTTAATATAATCTGAATTAGATCAGTTTTATTTGATATGTCTTAGTGTTGTTAAAAATAGTAAAACGAGGATTTCACGTGATATCAACTCAAATTCGTCCCGCCATGCAATATAACTTTGTCTGTGTTATTCTGAATATGTTTTAAAAAATCATAATTTAAAATTTTTTGTTAAACTTGGATAAATTAATTAAAAAGTTCTACTAAAAATCGAATTAAATCATATACAAACTTTAAATTTGGAATCGTATTAGGTGAAGCTTCCTAGACATCCGGATTTATATTTATTTTTTATCTTATTTATAATATGACTGTGAATCATTCTCTAAACATTTTAACCATTGTGAGACGTTAAACACACACTTATTATATTAAATGAGTAATATTAATATATATATATATATATATATATCTGTTTTTAAATTTGAATCATAATATATGCAGATATTTTTTAGTAACTTTATGTATTATATGATTATTCAAAACAACTAAAAATAAAATCAAACAAAGATGATAAGAGAATCATAAATTTAAATATTGACAAAATCTTCTAAATATATATATTATTAATTGTGAAACGTTATATGGATATTCCAAATATTTAAATTGTGTTTGGTTATATGGATAATAGATAGAATTAATTAAATTTGTTTGGATATGGATATAAGCAATGACATAGATTGTAGTTCTTTTGAAAATGAAAATGTATTTCAAAAATACTAGAATAGAATTCGTGAGAGAGAGAGACAAAAGGAAAGAAAGAGGATTTTGCTCTATTAAAGTTACTGATTAATTCTTCTACACAAGTATTTTTGAAGTATATTTCTAATTACTAATTAATTCATCTGTACAGACATTTGTTGCAAGAACTTCACTATGGCAAATTGCCAATTATGTAGAGCTTTAAAATCATCACCATAACGCTATGAAACAATTTAGAGAAAAATATTTCGGATGACATAAATCTTCAAAGCAATTAGATTAAAGACATGTGGATAAAATTATGTTCATTTACCTCTTGGATATCCTCAGCAAACCGGTGGCATGTGAGATCTTTGGTTTGATTTCAACAATTTGCAGTAAGCATTGTAATCAGATATGACTTCAGTTTTTTTTGTAAGTTTATATGTATCTTGCGATGAAATTGTCTTGGCATAATCTGAATTGTTGTTAGGGTTTCTATAATTTTTGAAATTGTCTAGGTTTTCTAGTTCTATGTATATTCACTGGCTTCTCTATGGTTTAGGTTAAGGAAAAACTCTATTAACTTTTTATTTGGCATAATTTGTGAATCTGAATTGTTGTTAGGTTTGATTTCAATAATTTTCGGAATTGTCTATGATTTTCTTATATGATCTTGGTTTTGTTTTTAATGTTCTTAGGGCTTTTCTGTTGCACAAGTGGTGAATCTTCAAAAACTAACTTTTGGAGATCACAAGTTGCAGTCTATTTGCAATAAGTCAAAAACACATTGGCTCACCGGGGAAAAACTTGACTACATCCATCGATATCGCCTACTGCACCCACGCCTCGTTCCCATATATGGACCTGGCTGTTTCCTCCAAAATGAAACCAATTGACTGTTTATGTATGATGTGCCCTCTTACAAAGATGACAATACTTGGGACGATATCAACAACAAAGGAAATGTGGAATCAACAGACATTGTGAGTTACTTCCTTGTTTGTCTTACAGTTCTGTTCATTTGATTGTATGACATTATACAATACACATTGATTTTTTGTTTTGTAGGATATTGGGAAACCCAAATTCCACATCGGAGTTGCTACCAAAACTTATGCAGACAAGAGACTCCTAAGGCGAACTCATAGCAGAGCTATAGAGTGAGTTCAATAATTTTTTTTCATTCATTAGGTGGACTTTGTAAATAATTTTTGTTTTTTTGTTTTTCAGCTATAAAAATGTAGCGATAGTCTACTATCTTTTGGAAAATGATGAACAAGAAGCTGCTATGGAAACCATAGACAAAGAGGTAAATGAAATGTATTCTCAGTATCATAGGTGGCATGTCATTATTGTGTTTTGTGCATGTTCTTCTTTCTTTCATTCTATCAATTTTTTTTCAAAATGATATTCTACTAGTATACCACCTGCGCCATGCGCGGACAAAATTGACATTATTTCGTTCTTTTCTGCTTCACTTGTTTCCTCTATTGTTCTTCCACCAAAGCATAATACACCTAGATAATAAAATGCAAAACCATCTTTAGTATAGTTTCCAACAATCACACATCAACTTTTGAAGAAAAGCAAATAGAAGTAGATTCAGATATTAAGATGGTTGCGTACAGAACCTGGCTGGAGATCAGTTTAACAGATGTACTCATTGTCGAGTTGTCGAGAGGGAAAGAAAGAAAAAAAACAATTAGTATGAAGAAGACATCACATACATAAAGACAAAAAAAATTGCAGGGAAAAATAAGAAAATATTGAAAAATGCATCTATAGTCCAAATTGTTTCTTCATTTTGTATACACTTACAACTATATAGAAATTATGTGATGTTTAACTGCAAACTAATATAAGCCAAACTATAAGGAACTAAGGAAGTTTTGCGAAATCACACCATATTACGACCTAAGAAACAAAGACTTATAAAATTATCTTAATAGAGAAGAATACGAATTTGAATGTAACGACTGACATTGTTGTTGTTACATATTGATCTTGTTATTCTTCTGCAAAGCAAATGACAAAAATTAGTGTTATCATCGATGTGTACTGTATATGATAGAAGAACTTTAAAAACCTATATTGTAAAGGTTTATCTTTGGTGTGAAATGTGGTACATCAATCAAAATTATTGTCAATGGAAATCACGAAACATGGATATATATAAATAACAGAAAGAGAAGAGTTTTTTTTGGATAGTAAGATCGATTAAATATAATTGGATTTGACCAATTGAATGTGAAAAGAACATGACTCAAGTGGAATCTTCATTTTCATTAGCCATCTATTCTCTACCGGCCGTCTTCCTCTTACGCACACATCAAGAAGATACATAAATGAGGAAACTAACAGATTCATGAAAGAAAAATAAGACGGATATCATATCAATACAAACGTTGAGAAATAAAAAGAAAACATACCAAAAATAGAGATATTCACCAATGATGAATCATAATCCATGTAGTCAAGAGTTTCTCAAATTTGTTGATGAAAAATGGAGAGATTTATCAACGATGTAGGAGAAATTTAATTGATAATGATGGTATGAGATCTCTCAAGCTAGTGTTGAAGAAGTGATATGCCCGCCCATTTTTCAGTTTGTATGTAAAGGAAAGAAGAAATGGCATAAAAGATTTGGAATGATAGAAACAAATGCAGATATACTTTATAGAACAAAATTGGTTATCATAGATTCATCATAGTTGCAAAAAGAAGGTGAAATCTTCGGAGGTTATAATGAGCAAAACCGTTTTAATATTGTTCCATTAGAGCAGTTGAAGCAAGATAATTTGACGAACGTGGGGAGCTGCAGTTGGGAAAATTGCGAAGGTTGTGGGGGTAAGTTTTGTTTAATTATCAGGTTTGTCTCTTTTTTTCCTATTTTCTTTTTTCACGATTTTTTTAAAAAAAAATTATGAGGTTTAAATTATAAATTAAAAATCTATGTGGCATGATCTAATTGGCTAGGTGACTTGTGCTTTATAAGATAAAGGATGCCTTAAAAATGATTGTTTCCATGTTGCAAGTTAGGTTACATGCTCATTTAGAGGGGGTTATTGGTTCTATGGTTTTAATGGATTTGGAAATCCAAACAAAAATCATGTGTTGTTCAATCATTTATTTTAAAATACTTATCAAAATTATATGTTATTGGTTCTATGATTTATAAATTCTTGTTAAAATTTCATGTTATTCATGTTATGATTTTTTTTTGGATTTCAAAATCCATATTATGTTTTTAAATGGATTTAAATAGATAAAGATTCAAATCCAAGGATAAAACATGTTATTTCAAAATCCATATTTTTTATTTTCATTATTTCCAATTGTATATGGATACAAAACATTCATCCAATAACAGCCCCTTAATATATAAAAATGTTGCATTAGGAAGTTACTTTTATGTGCCGTTTTCATCTAAGTAGGCTTTTTTTTAATGTTTTGCAGCGTTGTGCCTCTCAACAGGCAGAGGTCGAGACAACTCCGCGTAATTCCTTGTCAATGGCTCAGAATGACTATAGCCATAGAGTAGGTGTGAGAGGCTTTACATTTTTTGGGACTGTCAAACGGGACGAAAAGGTAAATGTTTTATTCTCCCTGCTTAAAAAAATTTCATTAAATAACATTTTGTCTAAATGATTTCTTGTGTTTCACAGCTACGTCGTGATAATTTTAGAGCTCTAATGGCTAAAGTATTGCCAGGCAAAGCTAGTTTTGTACAAACAGAAGTCGAAACAACCCCGCTTAATTCATGGAAGATGGCAAAACAACTTCTTCAAAGTGATATTCGGTTCACCAAATAGTCTAAAGACGAAACGAAACTTCTTTGGCGCCACTATGCGGATCATATTTTACATAAACAAGAGGTATATGAACTTACTTTCTGAGGATATTAAAGAGAAACAAAATGGTAAAGATTCGTTTTCGGATGTCCTGTAAATAGTTTTTTGTGTTTCCCGTGTTGTGTTGATGACTATAAAAACCTTCTACTTGAAGTACTGCCATCTGCTGCTCCCTCTATATTAACTGAATATGAAGCTACACTGCTTAATTCATGGTCCATAGTCAAAACCGTGCTTCAAAAAGATGTCTGTTCCAGTAAAGTACGAAGGATAGAAAGGAGACGTTTGTGGCATCGGGTTAGTGAGTGAGGATATCAAAGAAGAGGTATACGAACCTGCCTTTTATATTCACTCACTTGTCTAGTACGTATTTGCTTTGAAATTTTAAATTGTTTCTTTATTCACAGCGCTCTGGTGATGTTTATAAAGCTCTCATGGCTGAAGTTGCCTCTGTACAAACAGAGTTTGATTTTTTGAAGTCATGGTCATTGGCCAAACATATGCTTCAAGGCGATATCCGGTTCAGACAAATTCATAGGAAAGAACTGAAACGTCTCTGGCGCCTGTTTTCTCAGGTAACTTTCAGTAGACAGAAACACGAGGTAACATATATTTTGAATGAAGCCTCTTTGCTTTAATGTGAGTGTTTGACATAGTTTGGGGCCGAAAAATGGGGGAAGGAAATGCTTTATAGGCGGAAAGAGAGAAAAGAGCATGAGGCATTGGTTAAAGAGGTAAATAAATGCATTCCCTTTATGTTGTTTGAGCTCGTTCTAGTATTCATGTAGATTGTTTTTCTATGTTTTGCAGCAATATCCGTAGAGCTTTGAGGAAACAGAAACAAGACCTATGGTCAAGTAGCTTATGGAGACTTACCACCCATCTATTAAAACTGTTAAACCCTTGTCACTTTTTCTTACTTTAGACAGTTTCGTGTATTTCCTTTGTCTTTTTCACTGTTATAACGTGCAAGATATTTCCAGGGTTTAGTTGGTGGTTTATATGAGGGTGCTTATACAAAACCAATGGGCTCTTTGTTAAGAAAGTTATTGAGCTAATAAATGGTGTTGTTGCCGTATCACTACTTTTGAACAAAACTATTGTTCAAGCGCAGGGAGTGACTCGGAGATTGGGAGGTGCGACAGCCATTAAAGAATCTACTTCACTTCTTCTCCTGAGCTCCGGCAGCTTAACGCCGACACATAATGGTTTTTAACCGGTTTGACTAAACCGGATTTGATTTCACAATTGTTCAGAAACTCAAATTCAGCCAATTGAGCTTGTTACCCAAACTTAATAGAAACTAAGACCCGTGCTCGAGCACGGGTTGAAATTCATTTTATTTACATTGTAATTTTTTTATAAAATATAATTTATGTGATTATTTAAAAAAAAAAAAATTGGATAAAATATTAAATAATAAAATCATATGCTAAATACGATGATTTGAAAAAGACACTTATTTTTGTAAGTTTTATATTGTTAATGATTCTAGATAAGTACCCGTGCTATAACACTGGTTAAATTTTATTTTATACAAAATTTTGTATATTTTCTATTCTAAAATAAAGTTTTAATATGTTGTATTAGTTTATGTACGTGAAGTTATTTCAACAATCTATATTTTACTTCATGACTTGAATGTCATTATAAGACATAATTTTGTGAATTTGGTTTTGAAAAGCCGAGTTATTATATTATGAGTAATTTAATATATTGTTATACTTTTTTTTAATATACTTGGTTTTTATAAATTCTTTCATACTATAGTGACATATTATTGACATTGCTATAACAAACCAATTTAGAGTGTTTCTAGTTCCTAACTTTAATATCAAGTTTCAATATTTTAAAAATATTTCAAAATAAATTATTTAAAATTTATTATATTATATAAAATTATAAAATTCAACAAAAAGGTATGAAATTGAATTTAAATATTCAAATTTTGACCCGTTACTTAGTAAAATTTTAATTCAATAGATATTGTTTTTTAAAAAAAAAATATTAAAAAAAATTGAATATTTTATAGATTGAATCATTTATATTTGTTTTTAAAAATTCGACTTATGGTATATCTGAAAATAAAACTATTTTTTAATTATAATAAATAATATGAGAATTTATTTGTTTCACAAAATAGATTCATATATAAAAATGAGAGGTAAAATATAATAATAATTAACAAATTAATATGTTAAGCTAGATATCAAAAGATTTTATTTGATGAATAATTTAGTTAAAAAATTAATATGGTAAGTTAGATGATATCAAATGATTCTTTAGAATATTCTTTTTAAGATTTTTGGAAACAATAAGTCCAGAATATACAAATAATATAAAACTTAATCTATAACCTATTTGTAACCAACTTATTAAAATTATATAGTATACAAAATAATGTTGTGTACTTCCGTTTTATTATATAGGAGATAGGAGTCTAAGAAAAATAGGATTGACAAAGTTGTGGTAACACTATAAATATAATAGTTGTATGAAAGAAGGTTAAGAGAGCTTTGCTTGTTTAGTCCGTTAGACTCTAAAGCCCACGATTGACCCAGCTTCAGTTAGCGTTTCCTTTCTATATCTTCAGACCGAACATATCTAACACAGAGGATTTTTGACCTAACATTATACAGTATTTGTGTTTCATCGGCTCGATATGTCTAGAATCTATCACTGCCATGGTTTATTGTTAGGCATCACTAAAGACTACACTAGGTTCATGGTTTTGAATCCCTACTTGTGCCAAACCTTGTGGCTCAAAGCCTCAAATGATTTGATACGGATAGCAATGTAGCTTACATCATTGGAGAGGATGGATACTGCAAAGAAGTGGATCTCGGAGAATCTACCGATAGATTTCATTATCCGCTTGTGTGTCCTACTACGTTCCAAGCTCAGCGCAAATCAAGCAAAGAGGGAAAAGGAAGAAAATAATATAATTACTAATTAGTTCATTTACATAACCTAAAAAATTTATGCCCTGCTTGATAATATAATTTGGTCAATCGTCATTGGTTTGTCTATAATTTCTAATATTCAATATGAGATCGAACTAAGATATTTAAATTTACAAATATGTAAATGTAAGCATACCATTATAGTGAAACTAGAATAATCGAGCAATCATGCAACATGTAGATGAACAGCGGAAATGGAAAAAAAAAAAAAACAAATCACCTTATTTGTTCATCAGAAGAAAGTAACGTAGGAATCTGACTGTGTAAAGTCCAGATTTTCCTTTAATCTCTATAAAAATTACGTAGAAATCTTATCATTATGTCACCTTGCAACCCAATTTCCTGATGACCGTGATTCATGTGAAGAGTCCAGATTACGTGTGTTGCCAACAAAAACTCATCCATATGGTATGGAAAGGTTTGGCTAATGGCTAAACTTCTAATGTAAGGAATGTCTTTCAGGAGCTATATAAATGCTTCTCCAGTGTCCGCCTTCCAATCCAAGGTCAATTTTGTTATTAAGAAGAGCTAAATCAAGAACTTGAAAAAATATTATTACGAAATTTTAGGTCTGATTTTCATGCCCATAATCTAATGGTAATAGGGGAAAATACAAAGAAACAACGAAGACACTCCAGGTACCAACCAAAAAGAAACCAAAATATTTCGTGAGACAAAAAAAAAAAAACAAGGGAGGCTGATTAAATAGACTGATTAGATCCGATCAGACGGTAAATTCTGAAATATCTTTGGAAGACTGGTCGTAATTAGCATCTTCCTCAACGAGCGGCCGTGTATCTGCTGCTGGATCGTATCCCTGAACGACGAGCACTGATGCAGTGGTGGAAAACTCTGATGAAGACAACAAACGGCCAACTGGTCCTAGCTCCGGACAATCCGAACTGTGAACCAACGACACAACAGCTGCAGTTCTTCCAACGACGAAGAGATTGCATTTGTTCATCGACTTAAGTGTCGCGTTGATATCGTCTTTGCTCTCAACAACTCTTTCCTCGTAGGCCAAGGACTCATTTCCTCTTGGATCATTCATCAGCTCCCTCACAAACTCTTCATCAGTCTCTTTTTCTTTTTTCTCCTTTTCGTCGGGCGCACTCTCCTCAAATCTCTTTAATGTCCCTTTCGCAGCTACAAATTTGAGTACGGTTAGTGTGATTCCTGGATGCTCCACCATTTTCATACCGTAGGCGAGAGCTTCTCTGTCGTCCAAGCCTCCGAAGAATGGAACCACAACTTTGTAAGCCACTTCGCTGGCTACAACCTGGGATGGTCCTCCGAGTCCTCTGTCTACAAGAATCCCAACTGAGCAAGGAGCTCGTTGTAAGACCCGGTTGTTCACTTCATGGAACCCATGTCCGATTGACTCCATTGTTCCATCCGCTCTCTGATGCTTGTGAAACGGAAGTAGTATCATCGCTACTCGTTTCTGATGGGCGCTTGTGATTATGTCTTTGTGGATGCTAGTGAGGTCAGATATTGCAGTCATGGGTCTAACCGCTACAGCCCTTAGATGCTGGTAAGCCTCGAAGGCAATCACCATCTGATCTGTTGATCTCTCTATCTTGTTCCAGATTGGGAGCCCGTTGTTCCGAGCTTTGTGAACCATTGCGATTGCTGATGACCGTTCAGAAAGCTCCATCATATGCATCGCATATACGCAGAGGCGTCCTTTTTTGCCTGTCCCTCTTGATGATTCAATCAGATTGATCAATGTTGGTATGTTGCGAGTACTGTGGAAGCAAGCAAGTATCCGTAGCTCTGAATCATGATCTTTCCTTTGGATGGTTTTGTGCTTGTATGGTGCTCCTTTTCTTGCAGGCTTGTATATCGCTATCACAATTGGAGTTGTAATGAAGGTTGTGAACAATGCCATTAGGACTAAGATCGCAAATGCTTGATCATTCAGCACCTGCTCGACAAAAAACAATTAATTAGATCACTCGATCGGGTTCTTATAAAAAAATCTTATACATGGCTTTCAAGAATCTATACCTTCCGGTCCTTGCCAATGTTAAGAACAATGAGCTCTACTAAACCTTTGGTGTTCATAAGGAATCCAAGTGCCATGGCTTCTCTGAAAGGAACCTTGCAGAGCATGGCGGCCCCAACGGTTCCAAAAATCTTACCGAAACAAGTGGTGATTATGACGAGAACTAGAAGTCCCCATGACACCCCTCCTCTGATAGTTGTTACATCAGTTTTGAGACCGCTAGCCGCAAAATACAGCGGTAGAAGAAGCCCCGAGACCAGATCCTCTATCTTCTCTGTCAAAACTCTGCAAAATGGTCCTTCTTTAGGAGTTACTATTCCTACCACAAACGCCCCGAAAAGCGCGTGTATCCCAATAGTGTCTGTCACAAAGCTTGCTGATAAAACCAAGGTTAGAGTGACACAAACATAGAGTTCCTTCACAGGTTCTCCCTC
>NC_025703.1:8840864-8841279 GCF_000633955.1 Camelina sativa | reverse complement strand
TGATTTCTTTCCTGTTTTTCTGATCGCTGCAAAGTCGAGCTCAAGCCCAACGAGGAACAAGAAAAACAGAAGACCGATGTTGGCGAGTGTGTCTAAAACGGTCAAGCTCTTCTTTGGGAATATGGTGTCAAGATACACCTTGCTTCGTCCCAGTGCGGAAGGTCCAAGCAGTATTCCTCCCTACAGATGCATCCATTTTAGTCTCCGTTGCTATGTGATTATCATCAGAAAGAAAAAAAAAAAAAAAACAAAGTGATTGCATGAAACTCACAATGATCTCAGCAATGACTCGAGGCTGTTTGAGAGGTTTAAGAATGTAAGCCAGCAGCCTTGTGAACACAACCACCAAGACGATCTGTAGGATGATCAGAGGAAGCGCGAAATCAAGAGGGCTTTCGTTTTGGAAGGCTCCATT